>NC_074689.1:31069493-31369493 GCF_029448725.1 Salvelinus fontinalis
GAGAAGGAGAGAGACAAGGAGGGGTGTACAGTGAGAGCAAGAGAGAAACGGGGAGAAACACGAACGGGAGGATAGAGATGTGCGAGGGATAGCGAGACGGTAAGAGAGAGAAAGAGAAGAGATGAGCTGTCACACAGGAGTTCTAAAAGAAAGGCCTGACTATCAGCACAGGAAGTCATGTTATCTATGGGGGGAGGGGAGAAGGACGGGGGAGTGGTGAGGGATGGGGAGGGGGAGGTAGAGAGGGAGGAGGGGACAATGTATAGCTGGGGGAGGACTTTGAGGCAAAGTGAACTGTTAACTAACTTCATCAAGGTAAATGTGACTTGAATGTGTTCTTCAGAAGCTGATGACATTAGTCTAAACTGAGAGAGGGGTCAAAGATAACTACAGAGCTAGGAGAAGAGTGATGAATGGTGGGGGGGTCACTAAACCATACAGGAGTCCTTTTTCTCCCCCCCTCCCCCTCTAATCTGTCTGGTGAAAGGTCAAATGCCATCGGTTGATTTAAGGAAATGTGTGTGCGCGTGTGTGTGCATGTGTGAAGGGAGGGGGGGCAGGAGGACTAAGACCCTGGCAAACACATCAGCACATCCCTGACGGGCATAGCCCACAGAGCCCTGCATCAGTAGCCAGTCATGTGTATGTGTGCTAAAATTTCAGTGAGTGTGCTAACATTTCAGTGTGTGTGCTAACATTTCAGCGAGTGTGCTAACATTTCAGCGAGTGTGCTAACATTTCAGCGAGTGTGCTAACATTTCAGCGAGTGTGCTAACATTTCAGCGAGTGTGCTAACATTTCAGCGAGTGTGCTAACATTTCAGCGAGTGTGCTAACATTTCAGTGCGTGTGCTAACATTTCAGTGCGTGTGCTAACATTTCAGTGCGTGTGCTAACATTTCAGTGTGTGCGACTGTGTACCCATACTTCTGTGTTGGCAAGTTGCTGCTTGAATAACGATGGGCGCATGATTGTACAATTGTGTGGGCAAACTTTTTTGTGAGTAACTTTGATAGTGTGTGTGCATGGATATGTGATATAGCTATGTCTGTGTATACGCGTGTTTGCGTAAGAGTGACTACATACGTCTGTGCGTGTGCCAGTGTCAATAAGTGTGTTTGTCTGTGTAGAACTGTGTGTATTCGCCAGCATCAGAGAGGAAAGGTCAGCCAGCGCCGGGTAGGCAGCACAGGTCTCGGCTTTCACTCTGCCGTCAGTGCCTGAGTTATAAATAGCAGGCAGGCAGCGAGCTGGCCGCCCATGTGGGGACCTGACAGGCAGCAGCCACATCCACCTGGACTCTGACCCACGGCCACAGCCAATCCCGAGAGAGCCAAGCTTCCATGTCAGCACAGCAAGATTGGATGAAGCCAACTTGTCTTTGTGTCACCTCAGCCACTCTCCTCAATTCACCTGTCCTGCCTACAAGACATTTCCACAGTCTATCAAGTTGGTTGATGTTTGATCCGCACCTGAGGTTACCATGTGACAAAATACCTTGTTATCTATGCTGGGAGATAATATTTCTTTATTTTTTAAAATAAAAAATCTAAAGAAATGTGTAATTTGCATGAATCATCAGGATATTGTAGTACACTGAGGCACTCAGACCTCAAACAGCTCACATTACACCAAGGGTGAAAATACACCACCTTATGAAGATGCTATCCATCAAAGACAAACGTATTCTTTCAATATCATTTATAGTGTTCTTATGAGAGAAAACAAAAAGAAGAGACAGAGCGAGAGAGAGAGAGAGAGAGAGAGAGAGACAGAGAGAGAGACAGAGAGAGAGACAGAGAGAGACAGAGAGAGAGAGAGAGAGAGAGAGGAGAGAGAGAGAGAGAGAGAGAGAGAGAGAGAGAGAGAGAGACAGAGAGAGAGAGAGAGAGAGAGAGAGAGAGAGAGAGAGAGAGAGAGAGAGAGAGACAGAGAGAGAGACAGAGAGAGAGAGAGAGAGAGAGATAGAGAGAGAGCGAGAGAGAGAGATAGAGAGAGAGCGAGAGAGAGAGACAGAGAGAGAGAGAGAGACAGAGAGAGAGCGAGAGAGAGAGACAGAGAGAGAGAGACAGAGAGAGAGAGAGACAGAGACAGAAAAAGAAAGACAGAACTCCTCAGACTGTGACAGTGGGGGTTGATGATTCAACAGGTCTCTTCTGGTCCAAACTGAAAAATTCCACTGCACCAGCACAGAGGGTGGACAGGGGGCGCTGTAATGTCAAAATGCTGCTCCCTGCTCTTGTGCAATGTCACACCAAGGGCATTCCTCCTTGCCATCGCAGCTTCTCTCTCTCCTTCTCTTCTAGCACACTTTAATGTCCTCACTGTCCTGTAAAGAGTTAAAGCAAGTAAAAGTGCACCATCCACTACTCACTGGCTCAGTCTATTCACCAGGCCCTTCATAGGGTTGGGGTGCATCTCCTTGGCAACCGGCTCACAACAGCAGGCCCCATTTCATTTGATGCTCTGGCAACAAAATGGCTGCTCCACTGCCAGTCATATGGACAGCTCCATCACATCAGCCCAGAGCTGGATGGTACCGTGGAAGTACCGTGGAACATTCACAAGGAAGGTGGCAGATAGAAATAGAATGAATAGAGCCCACTCCATCTCCGTGTGCTTTGAGTTTCTTACCCCAAAGCGTCACTTCTTTTTTGGAGTGTTAAGAAAATGCTAAATAGAGTGGTGAAAAAGAACACTTATATGCAAAGTAACAACTTAGTAT
Source organism: Salvelinus fontinalis (assembly GCF_029448725.1). Lineage (NCBI taxonomy): Eukaryota > Metazoa > Chordata > Actinopteri > Salmoniformes > Salmonidae > Salvelinus > Salvelinus fontinalis. The sequence goes on from NC_074689.1 coordinate 31,072,218, forward strand.
CTATCGCCTAGTATTTTCTAAACAGAATTCATGCGCATCCTTTGACATCCTGTGACACTAGAGAGCACTGAGCTACCAACACACAAACGTCTTTCTGACAGTCGTTTTCTCTCAGATTGAGGCGGCCTACACTCATTGTTTCCTGCCCACACCTCTTCATTCCATGCGCATGAGAAAGCTGCATCTACCGAGCAGGCAGACTACTGTCCTGGTTCATCCCTATCATGCAGACAGCAGACTTCAACATCCAGCCGTTTCATTTCACAACAACAGTACTTCATCAGGACAACTTCACTGTGCAGCAGGACAACTTCACTGTGCAGCAGGACAACTTCACTGTGCAGCAGGACAACTTCACTGTGCAGCAGGACAACTTCACTGTGCAGCAGGACAACTTCACTGTGCAGCAGGACAACTACACTGTGCAGCAGGACAACTTCACTGTGCAGCAGGACAACTTCACTGTGCAGCAGGACAACTTCACTGTGCAGCAGGACAACTTCACTGTGCAGCAGGACAACTTCACTGTGCAGCAGGACAACTTCACTGTGCAGCAGGACAACTACACTGTGCAGCAGGACAACTTCACTGTGCAGCAGGACAACTACAGAAGCTTATGTTGTAGGGCAGGTCAACTCAATGGGATGGCGCTTCTCACATCAGCACGTCACATTCAAACCTCAAGCTCCAAATTCTAGTCAATTCAGTCAAATCTAGTCAAGTCTAGTCAATTCAGTCAATTCTAGTCAATTCAGTCAATTCTAGTCAATTCAGTCTAGCATGCTGGGAGCAGATACCCCATCAGTTGTCGGGTGTGTGTGTTGAAGTGGGGAGGGGGCGTCATCTTCCCACTTCCTGTGTTCTGCTCTGCCTAAACAGCAACCCCTGATAACGCCCATACATTTATCTCTGTGCCACAGTCCTCCAAACTCCTAACCCCTCACCTCTCCATGTAAATGGCCTGACAAACGTTAGCTTGAAGATAGGGGGTTTAAGTATCAGACAGGAGCTTGAAAAGTCAACGGGTTCTTTCATTTATTCATTCAACCCCATTTTCCCCTCAAGGCCTTGTTGACCATTGGTGTGTGGGCATAACAGACCAAATTATGCCCACTGAATTATGTATAAATTGAAGATTAATCTGTATTCTTAGTCATTTCTGGTAATAAAAAATAAAAAATTACCCGGCACCACTGAGGGGGAGGGTCTTTGCGACTGTACCGTGCCATGATTGGCTTTGTATTTATGTGTATTGTGTTTTTCTTTGAGGCATTCAGACATTTTTGGGGAGAGAAAAAAACAATGCTTTCCCTCTGGGATTTGTTTGTTCACTGAGTATCGTGTTTTATATCAACTGCTAGGCTATTCTAAAGGGCGCGTTTGCAGTTGGTGACAGGTGCTAACGCTGGGATTTGTGCTGGGTTTGTGTGGCGGGAGCAGGACTGCACATGTGTTTGGGTGGTGCTGCTGTCATAACTGGGAAGGGTATTGTTTACAGAGAGGCTTAAAGACCAAAACCTTAGTCTTGGTAATACTCTCAGCCTTCCTTGGCATACAATCTTTACACAGTCCATGGCATTTCTTGTGAGATAAATAGTAATTTTCTAAAGCTTGAAGGGGGAAAAAAACTGTACAGGTGAACTACCCGGGTAATGAAACGTCTACTGTACAGGTGAACTACCCGGGTAATGAAACGTCTACTGTATAGGTGAACTACCCGGGTAATGAAACGTCTACTGTACAGGTGAACTACCCCGGGTAATGAAACGACGTCTACTGTACAGGTGAACTACCCGGGTAATGAAAAGTCTACTGTACAGGTGAACAACCCCGGGTAATGAAATGTCTACTGTACAGGTGAACTACCCGGATAATGAAACGTCTACTGTACAGGTGAACTATCCGGGTAATGAAACGTCTACTGTACAGGTGAACTACCCCGGGTAATGAAACAACGTCTACTGTACAGGTGAACTACCCGGGTAATGAAACATCTACTGTCCCGGTGAACTACCCGGGTAATGAAACGTCTACTGTACAGGTGAATTACCCCGGGTAATGAAACGTCTACTGTACAGGTGAACCACCCGGGTAATGAAACATCTACTGTACAGGTGAACTACCCGGGTAATGAAACGTCTACTGTACAGGTGAATTACCCCGGGTAATGAAACATCTACTGTACCGGTGAACTACCTCGGGTAATGAAACGTCTACTGTACAGGTGAACTACCCGGGTAATGAAACGTCTACTGTACAGGTGAACTACCCTGGGTAATGAAACGTCTACTGTACAGGTGAACTACCCCGGGTAATGAAACGTCTACTGTACAGGTGAACTACCCGGGTAATGAAACATCTACTGTACCGGTGAACTACCCCGGGTAATGAAACGTCTACTGTACAGGTGAACTACCCGGGTAATGAAACGTCTACTGTACAGGTGAACTACCCCGGGTAATGAAACAACGTCTACTGTACAGGTGAACTACCCGGGTAATGAAACATCTACTGTACCGGTGAACTACCCCGGGTAATGAAAAGTCTACTGTACAGGTGAACTACCCCGGGTAATGAAACGTCTACTGTACAGGTGAACTACCCGGGTAATGAAACGTCTACTGTACAGGTGAACTATCTGGGTAATGAAACGTCTACTGTACAGGTGAACTACCCGGGTAATGAAACGTCTACTGTACAGGTGAACTACCCCGGGTAATGAAACGTCTACTGTACAGGTGAACTACCCCGGGTAATGAAACGTCTACTGTACAGGTGAACTACCCCGGGTAACGAAACGTCTACTGTACAGGTGAACTACCCCGGGTAATGAAACGTCTACTGTACAGGTGAACTACCCGGGTAATGAAACGTCTACTGTACAGGTGAACTATCTGGGTAATGAAACGTCTACTGTACAGGTGAACTACCCGGGTAATGAAACGTCTACTGTACAGGTGAACCACCCCGGGTAATGAAACGTCTACTGTACAGGTGAACCACCCCGGGTAATGAAACGTCTACTGTACAGGTGAACTACCCGGGTAATGAAATGTCTACTGTACAGGTGAACTACCCCGGGTAATGAAATGTCTACTGTACAGGTGAACTACCCCGGGTAATGAAACGTCTACTGTACAGGTGAACTACCCGGGTAATGAAACGTCTACTGTACAGGTGAACTACCCCGGGTAATGAAACGTCTACTGTACAGGTGAACTACCCCGGGTAATGAAACGATGTCTACTGTACAGGTGAACTACCCGGGTAATGAAACGTCTACTGTACAGGTGAACTACCCCGGGTAATGAAACAACGTCTACTGTACAGGTGAACTACCCGGGTAATGAAATGATGTCTACTGTACAGGTGAACTACCCGGGTAATGAAACGTCTACTGTACAGGTGAACTACCCCGGGTAATGAAACAACGTCTACTGTACAGGTGAACTACCCGGGTAATGAAACGATGTCTACTGTACAGGTGAACTACCCGGGTAATGAAACCACGTCTACTGTACAGGTGAACTACCCCGGGTAATGAAACAACGTCTACTGTACAGGTGAACTACCCCGGGTAATGAAACGTCTACTGTACAGGTGAACACCATTAGCAATGAACGGTTTTCTTTCAGTTTCTGTGTTTGGTATGCAAAACAGAAAACCATGTAGAAATCACACCAGGCCTGACCACAAAGACTAAACATCAGCAGGTAGTGATAAACAATGAGAGTTGGAGTGAGTGTGAGTGAGGGTGGGTGTCTGACCTGTGCATGTTGCCGTTGGTGGTGAAAGTCTGTCCGCAGAAGGAGCACTTGTATGGCCTCTCTCCGCTGTGCACTAGCATGTGGCGGTCCAGCGAGCTGGCTGAGCTCAGGGCCTTGCCACAGATGCTGCATGAGTGGTCCGTCGCCCCGTTGTCCGAGTTGTGCTGAGAGAGAGATTATAGAGTATAATTACTACATGTTATGGTTATTACTTCCATTACTTTATGTGTACTTGTGAGTAGTAGTGTTACCTGTCGGATGTGCATAGTGAGCTGGTGCTGGGTCATACAGTCCTTGTCACACAGGGGACAGATGAAATCTGTACTGAAGTCTTTGGCTTCCTGTAACACAGTCCCACACAGGAGAAGACTAGAGGTTAGAAACACAGAGAGAGGCGAGATGGGAATATACTGTAAGGTCCCATCCTGACCAGTGAAACTTTAAAATGGTTAAGATTTGATCTTTGGGGTTGGCTCTACGGCAAAAATACTTCCTCTTGGCTTTCGTTACTATGCAGTAAATGGATGGACTGTGGTCGGTGGGGCCTGAAGCACTGATGTTACCATGGGGAAAATCCCACAGGGTCTGCTATCTTAGTCTTGTGCAATTCAACAATGTCATCGAATTATATTATTTTGATGATAAAGAGCAGAATACTGATGTCTTATCTTTCTTCATATCTGCAGACGGCTGACTGTCTCTCCCTCCGTTGACCTGCTAGTCCCAGAGAGTTTGGGATTTGATGCCCATATTGACCCTGTCACTCATTCGCCTGTAGCCCTACTCAGTTACCCGTTGCTTGGTGTGTGTGTTCTCTCTCTCTCTCTCTCTCTCTCTCTCTCTCTCTCTCTCTCTCTCTCTCTCTCTCTCTCTCTCTCTCTCTCTCCCCCTCTCCCCCTCTCTCCCTCCCTCCCTGCTGTTGACACTACAGCTGATCATTAACTGACTGACTGACTGAACAGAACACTACAGGGCCATGGTTCGCACGCACACACACACACACACACACACACACACACACACACACACACACACACACACACACACACACACACACACACACACACACACACACACACACACACACACACACACACACACACACACACACAGAATCTTCAAAAACAATCTCTAGGAAGCACTTCCTTTTCCTCTCGGAGAGGCCTAGCGACGGTGTTGTTTAAACCCTGTGCTCTGCTGGCTTCCACTCAAGTCTGTTTCACAGCCCAACATCTTGCTGCCATCCACTGCATTACAGACGGTTTCTCTCCACACACTCAAGTGGTCTGGAGCTCAACTCCACTGTGTAGTGCGTGGCAACAGAGGTCAAGAAACATCCTTCATCATTCATTCATTCTCCTGTGTGTGTGTGTGTGTGTGTGTGTGTGTGTGTGTGTGTGTGTGTGTGTGTGTGTGTGTGTGTGTGTGTGTGTGTGTGTGTGTGTGTGTGTGTGTGTGTGTGTGTGTGTGTGTGTGTGTGTGTGTGTGTGTGTGTGTGTGTGTGTGTGTGTGTGTGTGTGTGTGTCCGTACTGCAGGATGAAGATCAAGAGAGAGGGAAAGCAGCAGAGTTTCTGTTTCATACCTTGCGGTCTTCATATAGTTCTGCTTAGACTATATCTACCAATGCCTTTCAAATGCAGTTAAAGTGAATTGAGTTTTAGGCTTGCAGCAAAAGATATATAACGACTGCTTGTTTAAAAGGGAAAAGCTCAGCCAGCCAGACAGACAACGTTTTCTCTGCTACTCGTTCTAAACCACAGCCCAGTGTGAACTCTGCAAGCTGGCCACTAGTGAAAACCTCTTCACTCGCTAGCAAGCATTGACCATACAGCTGTGTGCGGCCCATGCTAGAGCTGACATAATCTGGTGAATTACATAATCGTCTGTAAGCCGGTTTCCTCAAGGGGCGAGAGCCTGAGAATCAGGCCACTCCTGCTAAAGGGAAGTGAAGTACACTATGTATGACAAGGGTGGGTGGGCCTAAAGCTCTGGTTCTGGATGGCTCTTGTTCCAGGCTGCGTGTGTGTGTGTGTGTGTGTGTGTGTGTGTGTGTGTGTGTGTGTGTGTGTGTGTGTGTGTGTGTGTGTGTGTGTGTGTGTGTGTGTGTGTGTGTGTGTGTGTGTGTGTGTGTGTGTGTGTGTGTGTGTGTGTGTGTGTGTATGCATGCTTCATAACTGACACCTGTTTGTCCTACACCCGCTACGGGCCCCAATCCCAGGCTTTAAAAGGAGCCATGTGACCCAGTCCGGGGAAGACAAAAGGGGAATTGAGAGGCAAGTAGAGTTAGGGACCATTTGTTGCTACTCGTTTGAAAACTGACACACACACACACACAAACACACACACACACCACTGTACCTCACTGTTGGCGCCTAGTCAGAAACATCAGGTCTTACGGTAAAGTAATGTAATGTTTTCAACCAGTTTACACTTTCACTTTCTATATGTAGTGTTGTGTCTCTCTTGTGATGTGTGTTTTGTCCTATATTTATATCGTATTTATTGTTAATCCCAGCCCCCGTCCGCGCAGGAGGCCTTTTTGCTAGGCAATCTTTGTAAGTAAGAATTTGTTCTTACCTGACTTGCCTAGTTAAATAAAGGTTAAATAAAAATAAAACACTTCAAATGTGATTCTAAACAGACTCAGCCTCCCCCTGTTCATTTTGTGTGTGTGTGTGTGTGTGTGTGTGTGTGTGTGTGTGTGTGTGTGTGTGTGTGTGTGTGTGTGTGTGTGTGTGTGTGTGTGTGTGTGTGTGTGTGTGTGTGTACCGTGGTGTTCCTCCGGGCATTGCGGTTGACACTAGGGGGTCTGGGCAGAGTGGTCTTGCTGATGGCGGTGGAGGGTGTGGAAGGCTCCAGGGCTCCGTTGAGCTGGCCTGCATTCATCACCGTCGACAACATGGTGTTGATGGATGACAAGTCCACGCCTTCCTCCTCTGTCATATTCTCTCCATTTTCTCCAGCCGCACCTTCCTCCTCCTCTTCCTCCATCGCTCCGTTACTCCCTGGGAAGAGCGAGGAAACCGCCGTTAGCACACACACACACACACGCAAACACACACAACACACGCAAACACACACAACACACGCAAACACACACACACGCGCAAACACACGCAAACACACACAACACACACAAACACACACAACACACACAACACACGCAAACACACACAACACACGCAAACACACACAACACACGCAAACACACACACACGCGCAAACACACGCAAACACACACAACACACGCAAACCCACACAACACACGCAAACACACACAACACATGCAAACACACACACACTCACACACAGAAGCTAACACACACACACCAGTCGTGCAACACACACATAAGAACACTCAGACATGGACACACAGGCACACACACCACCCTGACCTGTGTGTTTGTCCTGTGTGTGTGTGCAGTCAGGGGTCTCCTGCTTCTCAGAGTGGTCGGTCTCTCCAGCGCTCAGCTCGGCGCTCACTCCTCCCCCCGGACGCGTGTCCTCTGTGGTGCTCTCCATCACTGCAACAACACAAACAGACACACAAACTTAATGACATGGGACAGACACACAAACTTAATGACATGGGACAGACACACAAACTTAATGACATGGGACAGACACACAAACTTAGTGACATGGGACAGACACACAAACCAGGTGACATGGCACAGACACACACACTTAATGACATGGGACAGACACACAAACTTAATGACATGGGACAGACACACAAACTTAGTGACATGGAACAGACACACACACTTAATGACATGGGACAGACACACAAACTTAATGACATGGGACAGACACACAAACTTAGTGACATGGAACAGACACACAAACTTAATGACATGGGACAGACACACAAACTTAATGACATGGGACAGACACACAAACTTAGTGATATGGGACAGACACACAAACTTAGTGATATGGGACAGACACACAAACTTAATGACATGGGACAGACACACAAACTTAGTGATATGGGACAGACACACAAACTTAATGACATGGGACAGACACACAAACTTAATGACATGGGACAGACACACAAACTTAATGACATGGGACAGACACACAAACTTAATGACATGGGACAGACACACAAACTTAGTGACATGGAACAGACACACAAACTTAATGACATGGGACAGACACACAAACTTAATGACATGGGACAGACACACAAACTTAATGACATGGGACAGACACACAAACTTAATGACATGGGACAGACACACAAACTTAATGACATGGGACAGACACACAAACTTAGTGATATGGGACAGACACACACACTTAATGACATGGGACAGACACACAAACTTAGTGACATGGGACAGACACACAAACTTAATGACATGGGACAGACACACAAACTTAATGACATGGGACAGACACACAAACTTAGTGATATGGGACAGACACACAAACCAGGTGACATGGCACAGACACACACACTTAATGACATGGGACAGACACACAAACTTAATGACATGGGACAGACACAAACTTAATGACATGGGACAGACACACAAACTTAGTGACATGTGTCACGGCTCCTCCTCTGCAGTGCAGGGGCGGTGCCTCCTGCAGGCAGAGGAGGGTCGTTAGTGACAGACACACAAACTTAATGACATGGGACAGACACACAAACTTAGTGACATGGGACAGACACACAAACTTAATGACATGGGACAGACACACAAACTTAGTGACATGGGACAGACACACAAACTTAATGACATGGGACAGACACACAAACTAAGAAGGCTTTAGCTAGCTATTAGCATTTTCCCCTGCCCAAAGATTTTTAAGACACTGATGCAACATACACACACACACACACACACACACACACACACACACACACACACACACACACACACACACACACACACACACACACACACACACACACACACACACACACACACACACACACACACACACACACACACACACACACACACACACACACACGATCAAGAGCAGGAGTCAGAAGATGGTAAATTAAGTGAGTATGCAGTGCACTTCACAGTGTGCACTTGAGCATAGGATGGCTTATGGAGTGGCAGGAGGACTTAGAGGGGTTGGGGGGGTTGAGGTTTACACAGGGAGGAGATGGTGGAGGAAGAGGTGGAGGAAGAGGAGGTGTAGGGTGACCTTGTGATTGGGAGAGAGAATACTGACTCGATGCCCAGTGGAAAAGAGTTGATGTCACTAGCTAGATATGATAGCCTGTGTTTTTTTGACACTCACACCTGTTTCGTATGAGACAAGAGAGGGAGGGAGGGACAGAGGGAGGGATGTAGGGAGGAAGGGGTTTAGGGAAGGAGGGAGGGAGGATAGAAACCGTATTTCTTTCCTTCCATTCTCAGCATTGCAAAACTACTTCTCTCTAGTAACAAACCAATCACAGCAGGCCACCAATAGTGTCTATGGTCCATAGATTCAAGTAAACCCATAAGCCCCCACACCCCTACCCACCAAGGTGGTGGCACCTTAATGGGTAGGACAGGCTTGTGGTAATGGCTGGAGTGGAATGGTATCAATTACATCAAACATAAGGGTCCATTAGTTCCGTTCTAGACATTATTGTGAGCCGTCCTCCCCTCGGCAGCCTCCACTGATACCCACTTACCCAAATACACACAGGTTCAATCCCTTGGTTTCTCCATCCTCTCTACACACCCTGTTGCTTGGAGCGCCCAGTCCCCAATGGGAGGGTTTGGGGAGCTAATCTCTCCAACTCCATGCTGGACTGGTGCTTTCTGTACTACCCCCCAGGCCCATCCTGTATCCTGCACACATCCCTAACTATGACTAAGGTAGTTAGTTGGCTATGGAGCTCCAACTAATACAGACAGTGACTGAGACACAGTTAAAGGACAGGGAGGGAGGGAGGGAGGGAGGGAGGGAGGGAGGGAGGGAGGGAGGGAGGGAGGGAGGGAGGGAAGAAAGAAAGAAAGAAAGAAAGAAAGAAGAGGTAGAGCGAGGGGGAGGAGATAAGGAGAGATACAACTGCAGAATAAGCAAAAAAGAGAAGAGAAGAGGGAGGAGAGAAAGAGAGAGGTAGTCAGAAGTCCCCCCTCCTGTTAATTACGGCTTTCCGTTCACAGCCCCACAGGAAGCTCCTCTACGGTCCAGGCCACTTCCTCCTCCTCATGGAGGGGTGGAGTACGTGCTCTAGTCTCTACATGTCTCATTCCTCTACATCAGTTTAGTGTGAGTCACTCAGAAAACCAAAGTGGATGAAAAAGGGAGTGGGAAAGAAAGGGATGGAGGACAGGAGTTGGGATGATGAAGAGAAAAATAGATGAGAGAACAGAGAGGAGAGGAAAGGGAACAAGGGTCTGGGAAACAGACACTGGAGTAGCAGAGAGATAGACAAATACGAGATGAGATGGAGGAGAGGAAGGAGGGCAAAAGGAGGAGAGGGGGAAAGAGTGGGTGAGAGAGAGGTGAGCTTAAAGGCTGGTTATGTAAAGGTAAAGGCTGGTAAAGGCTGGTTATGTTTTTTAGTGACCCATGGGAGGGAGCAGTGACGTGACATCACAGACGGTAACATGGCCTAAGCAGGTGCAGTGTGACGGTCCCCTCTGACAGGTGCAGTGTGACGGTCCCCTCTGACAGGTGCAGTGTGACGGTCCCCTCTGACAGGGTGGGAGGGGTGTGTGTGTCTGCATGTCTCTCACTACATGTCTTGCTGTTACTGCATCCCATGTACAACATATTTGTCTTTTTACATTGACAAAAATGAGTCATGCAGGATTTAACAAACACAACCCTCCCTGGTGTTGCAAGTAACATCATGCACAGACTTACTGAGCCATTTCTAACTACAGTATTGCACCATGCACAGACTTACTGAGCCATTTCTAACTACAGTATTGCATCATGCACAGACTTACTGAGCCATTTCTAACTACAGTATTGCATCATGCACAGACTTACTGAGCCATTTCTAACTACAGTATTGCATCATGCACAGACTTACTGAGCCATTTCTAACTACAGTATTGCATCATGCACAGACTTACTGAGCCATTTCTAACTACAGTATTGCATCATGCACAAATGAATGAAAGCTACTGGACTAAAACTAGTATTGTGGAGTAAGTAGCCTTCAGTAGCCAATGGAGTAGCAGCACTAACTAGTAATACAACTAGTGTGGTCATATCGAATAGTGGGGGGTTGGTTGGCCATGGGTGTGTGGGTGTGTGTGTGTGTGTCGGGGGGGGGGGGGGGGTTGAGAACCTGCTAACCGCAGATCTCAAGCTTAGCCGTGGATTTGTTTTATTTCATTAGCCGAGCATCACCCCCCCATCCTGCACTCTGATTGGTGGATCAAACACTTGGGCAGCACTTTTTATGGCATGCTAAAATGAACTGCAACAGATGGTGGGAACAGGGAAGAAGGAGAGGAGGGGAGGATTGAAAGAAAGGGATAGATGGAGGAAGGAAAGAAGGGGAGAAGATAGAAGGAGGATAAGGAGAGAACGGAAGAGATACCAAGGCATAGAAGGGGCAGTTGAAGAAATGAAAAAAGGGAGAGTGAGAGAGTAAAGCGAGAGAAAGAGAGATTGCACAACGGTTGGGCTATGTTTCCAAATTTCTGTTGTGATGTTTTCAGAGCAGGCGACTGGAGCAGACTGTTGCACTTGTTTGGAGATTCCAACACACGCTCACAGAGCGAGAGTAGAGCGTGTTACAGGAGAGGTGTGCGTGCATGTGTGTGTGTGTGTGCGTGGAGAGGACGGTTGAAGGGGGGCAGCAGTGGCTGCTGTTACTACATCTGTTCCCAGCCATCACTCTCACTCCGGCTTTGACACCCCCCACCCCCCCCCTCCTCCTTATCCCCCCGTCCTACACACACACACACACACACACACACACACACACACACACACACACACACACACACACACACACACACACACACACACACACACACACACACACACACACACACACACACACACACACACACACACACACACCGCGCTGCCTGACGCTGACATCCTGACATTCTTGCACATCCTTGTAAAAAAGAGCAGGGGAGGTCACAATGTGGGAGTCAAGAGAGAAACAACTTTGTGTGTGTGTATGCGCGTTCGTGCATTTGTGTGTGCGTACATGTGCGTGTATGTGTGTGTGAGAGCGAGTGGGGCAGTAACACACAGAGATGGAAAAGTTGCAACAAGAATGCCTCTTCTCTCCTCTCCTCTTGTCGATCCTTGGGCCCCCTCGCACTCCCTTCCTCTCGCAGACCCCTCCCACCTCCATTTGCTCTCCCCCTCTCCTTCCGTCTCTCTCCATCTTGTTTTGTCTGCCTGCCTGCCTGGCTCCTCCCTCTTCCCTCCATCATCTCTCACACTCCCTCTCCTTTTCTTCTTTACTCTTCTCTGTCAACTTCTGTCAACTTCTGTCAACTTCTGTCAACTTCTGTCAACTTCTGTCAACTTCTGTAACTCGGTTTAACCTGAATCTCTAAACATCTGTATCGGTTGATGCATTTAATTTGCAACACTTTATTGTTGTGTTCTTTTATATATTTATATTTTATCTTACTCATGTAGCAAGCTCAGTTCATGAAGTTGGATTGATTAATATAAGTATTAGGTTATGCAATCAATTCTTCCCATTGATTATTGGAAACTGTAGCAATTTGTTTTAGGTTTCAAGCCCTATGTGAAAGTACTCTCAATCAATCAACTTGCAGCAACCAAAGACGTTGACCTAAATATGACACCCGCCACCCCTTTCCCCTTACAGTCAGTCAGCCACCAATCTGGCAACAGCATCAGTCACGTGACAAGGTCAGAGGGGTGGTGGGCTAGAGGGGACACCTCTACCACTCATTGGTGACAAATCACTTGTTCTTGAGTGGGGGGGTGACACGTTTCCACTGCCTTAAAGCCACCCTTCATTCTCCATGACTTTATTCAAATATTAAAAGGTGTTTAAACCTGGGATAACTCTGCCTCGCCTTGATCAACTGAGCCACCTGCTCAGGCTACAGTTCAGTGACTAATACGTTATATAGATTGATAGACGATGGGCCGCGAGCCAAACTGACAGAACTGACAAATGCTCTTCAAAGCAAACAGTGGGGAGATTTGCTTCATCTCTGCACTAACAAAACTGTATTGTTAATAATCCATTCACCTTTTGGCCCTTTTGGTCCTTCCAGACTAGCTAGCTAGGTAAACGAGAGAGTAGAGAGAGATAGCGAGAACCAGGCGCAGTAACCCAGTCCAGTCATTGTGAGATCAGTGATCAAATCAAGGATTGGAGGGAGATAAGCGGAAGGAAGCAACAATGCATTTTCAAAGCATCCCAACGGGGTGTAGTGAAGAGTTATCTCGCGAGAGGATGCGTGTGTGTCTGTGCGTGTGTGCGTGTGTGTGTGTGTGAGAGAGGGGGAATTCTATATCAAGGCTGGAGAGGGAGTGAGGGAGGGAGAGGTGGAGGGATCCGTGACCATATGTTGGCTATTTATTACCTCCCATCCTAACGGTCTCTCTCCTCCTGACACCATGAGAAGTCAAACGTTCCCTCTTAAAGGTCTCTAACCGTCTCTCTCCTCCTGACACCATGAGAAGTCAACGTTCCCTATTACTAGGGGGTTTAGGGTTAAGGTTAGAATTAGTGTTAGAAGCTAGGGTTAGGAGCCAGGGTTCGATTTAGGTTTAGGGTTAAGGTTAAGGTTCGGTTTTAGGGTTAAGATTAGGGTAAGGGTTGGGGGTTAGGGAAAATAGGATTTCGAATGGGACTGAATTGTGTGTCCGCACAAGGTTAGTTATACAAGACTCTCTGTGTGTGTGTGTGTGTGTGTGTGTGTGTGTGTGTGTGTGTGTGTGTGTGTGTGTGTGTGTGTGTGTGTGTGTGTGTGTGTGTGTGTGTGTGTGTGTGTGTGTGTGTGTGTGTGTGTGTGTGATGTGATAGAACCGTAAAGTACAGTATAGTACAGTGGGCCTGCCTGGCCTGCCTGTGTGGATGTGAACTAACTGGCTCGCGTTTAGACAAAGTGGCGGAGCATGACGCTCGCCTCAATCAGAACAGGAAGCACAGACTCCCCAGCCACACGAGAGAGAGCTCTCCACTTCCCTCTCTCTGCCCGTGTTTGTGTGTCTGATTGATGAAGAGTGTTCTCCCTCCCGCCCTACTGGCCCGCTTCTTGTGAGTTTTTAGAGGACCACCCTTCCCCCCGTCATCTGCTATTCTCTCCCCCTCCGGTTCCCCCTCCTTCCCTCACTCCCTCCCTCCTTCAGCTCACACTCAGCTGCCATTACCCATCTTCCCTGCTTCACTTCCTCCTTCCCTTCCATTCCCTCCCTCCCATCTCTCTGGCTACCCTACCCTGACTTGTTGCTCTTACTCACCCAAACACAGATGCAACAAGTAAAGATAATTCACACGCACTTTCAACCACCCACAGCACATCCAGCTACTTGCCTCTAGCTCCCTCTCACAGTGCAAAGGTCAGCATGTCGGTACAGTACTGTTTACATTACAGAGGTAAGGAAAGGAGTGAAGGCATTTAGGGACAGACAGAGACTCTTTTCTTCATCTGCTTCCTCTTCCTCTCAATCCATCGCCAATCCTCCTGTGGCTGTTTTTCCCTTCCCCTCCATCGTCTCCTGTCTACCTCTCTAGCTGTCTCTCTTCATCTCTCTTTCAGCTGCTTCCTCCTCTTTTTCTATTGGGTTACTATAATAGGGTAAGGTTAACCTACACCCAGGGTTGAAATGCTTAACGAGTGCAAGGTTAGGCTATATGGCTGTGTTTAGGTCAAAAATAATGTGTCCAAACTTTGACCGTATCTATCTTCCCATGTGTTGTGTTCAGGTCAATATATTACCTTCGTCTGGGACTCCAAAGAAGCAATGTGAGCTAGCTAAAAACATCAGTTAACTACTCAGAGTAGAGATCAGCTATCAGAGTGGTGTTGATGGGGCTGTGAGGGAGGGAGGGAGGGAGGGAGGGAGGGAGGGAGGGAGGGAGGGAGTACTATTCCACACACACACACAGCTAGCTCACTGTTTATCTTCATTTACAATCTGTAGAAACTATGAAAATAGAAAGGTTCAGAACTGTTGTGAAACATCACAGCACAGTTGAACATTATATGGCAAATATAAATCAAAAAGATAGATGGGAGGGGATGAGGGTTGCTGAACGATGGGACTAAAAACAAACAAACGACAACTATTGTAAAGTATTCTGTGTCCGTAAAATGTATATAGTATATAGTATGTATAAGCTGGAAGTAAAAGCCTAAGTGTTGTTGTCTATTAGTTTTGTCCAATTAGGGATGGGATGTTAGGGTTAGGGGAAGAAATGAAAGGAAAATATCAATTTTACTATTTTACTATTTAAAATAATATATACAGTGCATTCGGGAAATATTCAGAGCAATTGACTTTTTCCACATTTTCTCATGTTACAGCCTTATTCTAAAATAAATAAAATAACAAATGTTCCTCATCAATCTACACACAATACCCCATAAGGACAAAGCAAAAACAGGTTTTTATACATTTTTGCAAATGTATATTAAAAAATATTTGAAAAAAATACCTTATTTACTTAAGTATTCAGACTCTTTGCTATGAGACCTAAAATTGAGCTCAGGTGCATCCTGTTTTTATTGATCATCCTTGAGATGTTTCTACAACTTGATTGGAAGCCACATGTGGTAAATTCAAATGATTGGACATAATTTGGAAAGGCACACACCTGTCTATATAAGATCCCACAGTTGACAGTAAACCAAGCCATGAGGTCAAATGAATTGTCTGTATCGCCCCAAGACAGGATTCTGTTAAGGCATAGATTTGGGGAAGGGCACCAAAAAATGTCTGCAGCATTGATGGTCCCTAAGACCTTCAGTGGCCTCCATCATTCTTAAATCTAAGGAGTTTAGAACCACCAAGACTCTTCTTAGAGCTGGTTGCCCGGCCAAACTGAGCAATCGGGGGAAAGGGGCCTTGGTCAGGGAGGTGACCCGATGGTCACTCTGACAGAGCTCTAGAGTTCCTCTGTAGAGAACCTTACAGAAGGACAACCATCTCTGCAGCACTCCACCAATCAGGCCTTTGTGGTAGAGTGGCCAGACGGAAGCCACTCCTCAGTAAAAGGCACATGACAGCCCACTTGGAGTTTGCCAAAAAGCACCTAAAGGGCTCTCAGACCGTGCAAAACAAGATTCGCAGAGAAGAATGGGAGAAACTCCCTAAATACAGGTGTGCCAAGTTTATAGCATCATACCCAAGAAGACTCGAGGCTGTAATCGCTGCCAAAGGTGCTTCAACAAAGTACTTAGAAATGGATCTGAATTCGTATGTAAATGTGAAATTTCAGTTTTTATTTGTAATACATTTGCAAAAATGTATAAAAAACTGTTTTTGCTTTGTCATTATGGGATGTTGTGTTTAGATTGAGGGATCACATTTTTTTTAAATCCATTTTATTAACAAAATGTGGGAAAAGTCAAGGGGTATGAATACTTTCCAAATGCACTGTATATACACTGCTCAAAAAAATAAAGGGAACACTTAAACAACACAATGTAACTCCAAGTCAATCACACTTATGTGAAATCAAACTGTCTACTTAGGAAGCAACACTGATTGACAATAAATTTCACATGCTGTTGTGCAAATGGAATAGACAAAAGGTGGAAATTATAGGCAATTAGCAAGACACCCCCCAAAATAGGAGTGATTCTGCAGGTGGTGACCACAGACCACTTCTCAGTTCCTATGCTTCCTGGCTGATGTTTTGGTCACTTTTGAATGCTGGCGGTGCTCTCACTCTAGTGGTAGCATGAGACGGAGTCTACAACCCACACAAGTGGCTCAGGTAGTGCAGTTCATCCAGGATGGCACATCAATGCGAACTGTGGCAAAAAGGTTTGCTGTGTCTGTCAGCGTAGTGTCCAGAGCATGCAGGCGCTACCAGGAGACAGGCCAGTACATCAGGAGACGTGGAGGAGGCCGTAGGAGGGCAACAAACCATGCCATCCTGGATGAACTTAATGACCATTCCACAGGTGCATGTTCATTAATTGTTTATGGTTCGTTGAACAAGCATGGGAAACAGTGTTTAAACCCTTTACAATGAAGATATGTAAAGTAATTCGGAGTTTTACAAATTATCTTTGAAAGACAGGGTCCTGAAAAGGGGACGTTTCTTTTTTTGCTGAGTTTATATATTTTTGAAAGATATGTGGGATTGGAAATGATACAGACAATGACATTGATAGAAGCCACAATCTATTTGCAATATTAAAGCTGATCCACCCCATAAAGAAATAAAGTAACGTGGAAGCTCCACTCAACGGTATTTCTCTCAAAGATCTGGATTCTGGTGTGAACAAGATGGGAGGAGGGAAGAGGAAGAGAGGGGACGGTGGAAGAGGGGGGATCAACCAACCACGAAATAATGTGGCCACGAAAAATGTCTGCCGGGACATAAGCTAACGTAGCAGCCATAAGACAAACACCTGAGCTGAGTTTCCGCATCTGGTTTTCAACAGAAAGGGAAGCTAGGTTGAAAATAGCTATATCCCTGAAAAACGGAACATCCGGTTGTTGGCTAGTCAGGGCCAATAGCCCAGCCAATTATCTCTCTCTCTCTCTGATGCAAAATGACTCTGTCTCTTCACACACATCAAGTGATTTCAAAATGCACCAGTCTGAAGCCAGGATGTTGACAACATTAATAATTCATTTATAGGCCCCTCTACAATTAAATGATTTACCCTTAAGTAATGTTGCAGCTGCATAAAATATGTAAATAAAATAATGTCAGTAGCCTATACCTAGGTCTAAATATGACACCTAACAGAACTGACAGATTAGTAAAACATGTAGGCAGAAGAAAAAAACACCCTCATCACTAATCAAATGGTTCAGTCTTGACTCCCATCGACCCTGGGGGAGGTGCGAATAACATACTGCCGATAAGGCAAAGAGCGGTGACTGAAAGTAAGTTTGTGTGTGTGAAATCTGTAGGACTTACCTACACAGGTGTGGAGGTGGGGTGTGTGAGACCAAGAATTGAGAAAAAAGGACTCCTCTTCTCGACAAAGGCACAGAAAGATAAAGCGAGGGTTGATATGGTATGATAGCATGCCATGCACATAGCTCATACCTGAAAGACGTACGGAAACTTTAAGGAAAACAATGGACTAAAAACAATGCCGATGTCATCCCAAATCGGTAATGAGGGCGAAATGAGTCTTCAGAATGCCTTAAACTTTTACTGTTTAAACTTTTACTGTTTTCCATCTCTGTCTACAGAAAGCAGTTGCTTTATATCAACTGCTATAAAAAAAAACACAAGAATGGAAGAAAATATGCAATGAAAATATGCAAATGTCAAAAAGGATGATGATGATGATGATGCATCAAAGAAGAAGAAAGGTAGACATGCTGAATGAAGAATGAAGCTTAACATTCGGGTGTTGGAAATGTGCAAGCACAGCCCTCAGTGTATTAAGAGGTGGGATGGAGGCATGGAGGCAGGTAAAAGAGAGAGGGGAGAAGGAGGTCAAGAGGGGGGAGGGAAGAAACAGCCTTATATTTACCCGTCGAGAGACCAGGGAAAAAAGGTGTCTGGGCTCGGAGCTCAGGGTTGGGGGGGAGACGACGGCCTGCCTGCCCACCTCGAGTGTCAGCACCCACTGATCACACTGCAGGGAGAGCACAGAGACCGCCGTCAATACACAGTCATGTCGTCTGCATGTACAAACACACACAACAACAAAAACAACAACAGCCTTCTAAGCATGCACTGATGGATTGCGGGCTACAATTCAGTGTGTGTGTGTGTGTGTGTGTGTGTGTGTGTGTGTGTGTGTGTGTGTGTGTGTGTGTGTGTGTGTGTGTGTGTGTGTGTGTGTGTGTGTGTGTGTGTGTGTGTGTGTAGACTCGGAGCAGGTAGACTTTGGTTTCTGGTCTTGTTAAGCAGTAAATAAATCAAACAACTTCCCGTGTGCTGTTATCACACGATGTCACTGAGCACCAACACACACATCCTGCCCCACAGCTAAACCCGGAAACCATGGCACTTTGACCTGATGGGATTCAGTCAAGTCATTAGAAAAAAAGCCTACTGCGGGATGGCGAGGCAAAGCGGAGGCCCAACCAAGACACTCATTCTCATTAAGGCATTTATTATTTCCAACATGGCAGACTAGCACTGAAGCCTGCTGACAGATGATCATTCTGGTAATAGGTGAGGTAAACACAAGGATGGGTGGACACAAGGAGAGGGCATTACAGTGCAGAGCCACCGACAGATTATCTACTTTGTAAAAAAGGTTTGGGGGGGGGACTAAGATGAGGGAGCAGGGTAAAGTAGAGAGAGAGAGAGAGAGAGAGAGAGAGAGAGAGAGAGAGAGAGAGAGAGAGACAGAGAGAGAGAGAGAGAGAGAGAGAGAGAGAGAACAAAGGATGGATAAGAAGAGGAAAAGCTGGAGGGAGGAAGGAGAAGATGGCTAGCTAAAACAGGACAGATAAGACGGGTAAGTATGGATGAGAGACGGGGATAAGAGAGAGGGAGAGAGGAAAGAGCTAGGGAGGGAGGGAGGGAGGGAGGGAGGGTGAGACGAGGAAACAGGGAAGAGGGGGTAGAGAGAGAGAGACAGGATAGAGATTATCAGATTAGTGGCTGGTAAGAGCTCCTAATTAAGAGGCAGTTATCATGGGGCCGGGCGGAGGAGACATTTTAGGTTCAAATTCCTATTTAGCCACTGCACTGTGTGCAAGCATCTTAAACACTGTTCACATCAAATGCTACAGATGCGCCCTGGCCTGCATACGTGCTCTCTTCCGAGGAGACCAAGTGTGGCCTGGTGTCAGAGTGCAGTCCAGAAGAACGGTGGCATAGTCCAGTCCAGTAGGACGGTGTCAGAGTCCAGTCCAGCAGGACGGTGTCAGAGTCCAGTCCAGCAGGAAGGTGTCAGAGTGCAGTCCAGTAGGACGGTGTCAGAGTGCAGTCCAGCAGGACGGTGTCAGAGTCCAGTCCAGAAGAACGGTGTCAGAGTGCAGTCCAGCAGGACGGTGTCAGAGTGCAGTCCAGTAGGACGGTGTCAGAGTGCAGTCCAGAAGAACGGTGTCATAGTCCAGTCCAGTAGGACGGTGTCAGAGTCCAGTCCAGCAGGACTGTGTCAGAGTCCAGTCCAGCAGGACGGTGTCAGAGTCCAGTCCAGCAGGACGGTGTCATAGTCTAGTCCAGCAGGACGGTGTCAGAGTCCAGTCCAGCAGGACGGTGTCAGAGTCCAGTCCAGCAGGACGGTGTCAGAGTCCAGTCCAGCAGGACGGTGTCAGAGTCCAGTCCAGTAGGACGGTGTCAGAGTCCAGTCCAGCAGGACGGTGTCAGAGTCCAGTCCAGTAGGACGGTGTCAGAGTCCAGTCCAGCAGGAAGGTGTCAGAGTGCAGTCCAGTAGGACGGTGTCAAAGTGCAGTCCAGCAGGACGGTGTCAGAGTCCAGTCCAGAAGAACGGTGTCAGAGTCCAGTCCAGTAGGACGGTGTCAAAGTGCAGTCCAGCAGGACGGTGTCAGAGTCCAGTCCAGAAGAACGGTGTCAGAGTCCAGTCCAGTAGGACGGTGTCAGAGTCCAGTCCAGAAGAACGGTGTCAGAGTGCAGTCCAGCAGGACGGTGTCAGAGTCCAGTCCGGAAGAACGATGTCAGAGTCCAGTCCAGCAGGACGGTGTCAGAGTCCAGTCCAGCAGGACGGTGTCAGAGTCCAGTCCGGAAGAACGGTGTCAGAGTCCAGTCCAGCAGGAAGGTGTCAGAGTCCAGTCCAGTAGGACGGTGTCAGAGTGCAGTCCAGCAGAACGGTGTCAGAGACCAGTCCAGCGGTAAGTTGTCAGACACCAGTTCAGCAGGAAGGTGTCAGAGTGCAGTTCAGCAGGACGGTGTCAGAGTGCAGTTCAGCAGGAAGGTGTCAGAGTGCAGTTCAGCAGGACGGTGTCAGAGTCCAGTCCAGCAGGAAGGTGTCAGAGTCCAGTCCAGCAGGAAGGTGTCAGAGTGCAGTCCAGTAGGACGGTGTCAGAGACCAGTCCAGCAGGAAGGTGTCAGACACCAGTTCAGCAGGACGGTGTCAGAGTGCAGTTCAGCAGGAAGGTGTCAGAGTGCAGTTCAGCAGGACGGTGTCAGAGTCCAGTCCAGCAGGAAGGTGTCAGAGTCCAGTCCAGCAGGAAGGTGTCAGAGTGCAGTCCAGTAGGACGGTGTCAGAGACCAGTCCAGCAGGAAGGTGTCAGACACCAGTTCAGCAGGAAGGTGTCAGAGACCAGTTCAGTAGGACGGTGTCAAGAGTGCAGTTCAGCAGGAAGGTGTCAGAGTGCAGTTCAGCAGGAACACTGTGCGTGCTGCGTACGTGATGCAGCTGTCAGACAAAATGACAAGGGGCCATTTCCTGTATCTGAATCTCACACTCACACCTCCTTGGTGAAGGGCACTGCTACTGTTGGGCAAAGGGCGAAGAGGTGATTCACATAATAACCTAACCTACAAATAAAACCCATCACAGAAGCTTGGTGTATAACAGGCTATATTGCAAAGAAGTGCTGACAAAGTTATCGCTACAGACGATAGTCTAATAATATAAGCCATTTAAACAGACGGTTTTATCCAAAAGCAACTTACAGCCATGCATGCGTACATTTCTATGCAGGTGTGGTGCCAGGAATCGAACGCACTATCCTGGTGTTGGACGCACCACGCTCTACCAACTGAGCTACAGACGACCCCGGAGATGACGAGCTACAGTACACTGCACGTCAACTGAGCTACAGACGACCCCGGAGATGACGAGCTACAGTACACTGCACGTCAACTGAGCTACAGACGACCCCGGAGATGACGAGCTACAGTACACTGCACGTCTAAAAAAAGTCACAAGTATACTGTATTAGGCCTACACACTTTTGTGTGTAAAAGTGTTATTGCTACATGCATTGCACCACAAAAAAAAATTTATGAATAAAATAACAGAATGATCAGTGCTAATTGAGTGGTGCCAGCATCTAAACGGAGCTGTCCACTTATCAGCTTGCTACTGCTGGCGGTTTAACACCTTTTTTCATAAGCAGGCAAAAAATGTTAGCCTATGTTGCTTGTCATACTAAGACACGTTAAACCCATGAAGGAACCTACGGTCATCTAGAGTGTCTGCTAGTAAGTAGCCTAAAATAGCTTTATTTTATGTAAGATAGGCAATTCTTCTCAAACCCAGAGAATTTAGAGAACAGTCTTGTGAAGACAATATAAACTTTACAGGATGAGGATGTAGAGTAGAGCTCGATCCAGTGACTATGGTGTGTGTGTGTGTGAGAATGCTGCTGTTCTCGGGCTGGTTGACAGGCACAGACACGTGCTAAAGCCTGCAGGTTTGAGACCAGAGCAGTTGGCACAGAGAGATATCACTTTTTGCCTGCTCTACACGACAGCATCCCCACTATATCAATTACAACTGGGAAAGATAAAAGCGGAGAGAGAGAGAGAGAGAGAGAGAGAGAGAGAGAGAGAGAGAGAGAGAGAGAGAGAGAGAGAGAGAGAGAGAGAGAGAGAGAGAAAGAAAGCAAGAGGGTGTGGGGGAACAGACTGATGCAAAAAGGAAGGAGGCTGAGAAAGATGAAGTGAGAGAATGAGAGAGAAAAAGGGAGGTGAAAAAGACAAATGGTTTTTCAGCGCACGTCCCATTAAGAGGCGGAGGCGGGGAGGGAGAATCTGGACAAACTAGACGAGCCAGTTTCCTCCATTATGGTTTAGAGAGGAAGAGAGCCCCATGTCTGCTTCCATCAGCTCTCTGCTGCCGCCATAGCGGAGAAGCTATCTGCTCATTGGCTCTCCAGTCTAGTCTAACCCATGCTACAGGATAACAAGATGGGGGAGGGTGGATGCCTTAGGAAAAGCCACGCCTCTCTCTGGTCTTAGCATCCTTATGGAGACTAATTACCCAACTACAGCATGGAGACTACTTCAGGAAGATGGCCTTGTCCAATGAGAAAGACAATTCTAATAAAATGTTGTTGTTTTTTTTAGTTTCTAAAGAAACTTTGACATAATTAGTATTATTGTAATTAAGTTGCTTATTTGTGACTTGGCAATGTCCAATAGAACCAATAATACATAACTTGTGTTATGATCAACAACATGAGGAATTGAGTAGGGAATGTTTTTTTATGGTGTTTTTATTCCACTCAGTTCCAATTTGGTTTCAACATAGAACAACAGCATCTTCATTTGAATACATTTTCGTTCAGAGCAGCAATGACAGCAATGCAAAATATAAGTCACCTGACCAACCAGCACGTGGTATGGTAATTCTTAATGTGCTCTGAGTTCCTTGTATGTGTGTGTGTCTTACTCCATCAGATAAGCATTGAATGGCAGCTGAGCTTCTTAAACTTCCTTTTATACTACATCAATGAGAAACAACAAGTTGACCTCTGTGCTTTCAGGTTCCCCTTTTCTCCTCAGTGTTGAGAACGCACAGAGATGCAACTTTTCAAACAAAGTCTCATGAACTGTGAGAAGACTGATCCATGTGAATCCTGAAAAGAGAGTTGTGGAGTTGTGAAACCAGTGAGAGGCGGTGCGTAGAGAGATTGTGGTTGGTGTGAGGTTAAAAGAGTCTCTCAAGATGACTAGCTAAAGTCTCACGTTTGAAGCTGAAGCGCATTATGAGAGGATAACGGTTCATTAGAAGATCTAGCCTATCGCCACCATTCTGACTCCAGCCCAGATTGTTTGTACTGTAGCCAAAAAGCAAAAAAAATAATTACTTCCTAGACATAATATTAATTTAGAAAATATTGGAATGTTAAAATTATGTACAGTATAGTATGGTTGTATGGCTGATAACAGGGGTTGGAACCGGTTCAGGGAACAGAAACAGAACCTGGAACGAAAGTGATCTATACTGTTCTGGAACTGAACCGTTATTTTAAAACCATGGGAACTGGTTAATAACGTTATTTTACATTTCATGCATTTTTTTCTAGTCCCACAACAAAACTCCTACGCAATGCCCTCACTGTGTCACTCAGAAATGTATTCCAGTGTCTTCTTGCATGCTGAAAAT
Source organism: Salvelinus fontinalis (assembly GCF_029448725.1). Taxonomy (NCBI): domain Eukaryota; kingdom Metazoa; phylum Chordata; class Actinopteri; order Salmoniformes; family Salmonidae; genus Salvelinus; species Salvelinus fontinalis. Next base: position 31,096,100 of record NC_074689.1, read on the forward strand.
CTTTGCTTGTGGGTGTTTAAGCTACCTGCCTCTCCCCCATCTGATGCATAGGCTGGGTGGCAGGTAGCCTAGTGGTTAGAGCGTTGGACTAGTAACCGAAAGGTTGCAAGTTTGATTCCCCGAGCTGACAAGGTAAAAATCTGTCGTTCTGCCCCTGAACAAGGCAGTTAACCCACTGTTCCTAAGCCGTCATTGAAAAATAAGAATTTGTTCTTAACACACTTGCCTGGTTAAATATATACACTGCTCAAAAAAATAAAGGGAACACTTAAACAACACAATATAACTCCAAGTCAATCACACTTCTGTGAAATCAAACTGTCCACTTAGGAAGCAACACTGATTGACAATAAATTTCACATGCTGTTGTGCAAATGGAATAGACAAAAGGTGGAAATTATAGGCAATTAGCAAGACACCCCCAAAAAAGGAGTGATTCTGCAGGTGGTGACCACAGACCACTTCTCAGTTCCTATGCTTCCTGGCTGATGTTTTGGTCACTTTTGAATGCTGGCGGTGCTCTCACTCTAGTGGTAGCATGAGACGGAGTCTACAACCCACACAAGTGGCTCAGGTAGTGCAGTTCATCCAGGATGGCACATCAATACGAGCTGTGGCAAAAAGGTTTGCTGTGTCTGTCAGCGTAGTGTCCAGAGCATGGAGGCGCTACCAGGAGACAGGCCAGTACATCAGGAGACGTGGAGGAGGCCGTAGGAGGGCAACAACCCAGCAGCAGGACCGCTACCTCCGCCTTTGTGCAAGGAGGTGCACTGCCAGCGCACTGCAAAATGACCTCCAGCAGGCCACAAATGTGCATGTGTCAGCATATGGTCTCACAAGGGGTCTGAGGATCTCATCTCGGGACCTATTGGCAGTCAGGCTACCTCTGGCGAGCACATGGAGGGCTGTGCGGCCCCACAAAGAAATGCCACCCCACACCATGACTGACCCATCGCCAAACCGGTCATGCTGGAGGATGTTGCAGGCAGCAGAACGTTCTCCACGGCGTCTCCAGACTCTGTCACGTCTGTCACATGTGCTCAGTGTGAACCTGCTTTCATCTGTGAAGAGCACAGGGCGCCAGTGGCGAATTTGCCAATCTTGGTGTTCTCTGGCAAATGCCAAACGTCCTGCACGGTGTTGGGCTGTAAGCACAACCCCCACCTGTGGACGTCGGGCCCTCATACCACCCTCATGGAGTCTGTTTCTGACCGTTTGAGCAGACACATGCCCATTTGTGGCCTGCTGGAGGTCATTTTGCAGGGCGCTGGCAGTGCACCTCCTTGCACAAAGGCGGAGGTAGCGGTCCTGCTGCTGGGTTGTTGCCCTCCTACGGCCTCCTCCACGTCTCCTGATGTACTGGCCTGTCTCCTGGTAGCGCCTCCATGCTCTGGACACTACGCTGACAGACACAGCAAACCTTTTTGCCACAGCTCGCATTGATGTGCCATCCTGGATGAACTGCACTACCTGAGCCACTTGTGTGGGTTGTAGACTCCGTCTCATGCTACCACTAGAGTGAGAGCACCGCCAGCATTCAAAAGTGACCAAAACATCAGCCAGGAAGCATAGGAACTGAGAAGTGGTCTGTGGTCACCACCTGCAGAATCACTCCTTTTTTGGGGGTGTCTTGCTAATTGCCTATAATTTCCACCTTTTGTCTATTCCATTTGCACAACAGCATGTGAAATTTATTGTCAATCAGTGTTGCTTCCTAAGTGGACAGTTTGATTTCACAGAAGTGTGATTGACTTGGAGTTACATTGTGTTGTTTAAGTGTTCCCTTTATTTTTTTGAGCAGTGTATATATCCAATTTGTAAGTCGCTCTGGATAAGAGCGTCTGCTAAATGACTTAAATGTAAAATGTAATAGGCTGACGTTACAAGCTTGATTCAGAAGATAAGGAGAGAAAAATTTTATTAGCTAGAGAAGAATGGATGAACTTTTTCAATGCTAGTTAAGGGACCTATAGGCCTAATTATCATGTTTCACATTGGATTTATTAACTACAAAAAGATAAGACATGTTTTTAATTCTGGTGCTGCTCAGGGCACACACAAGCTTGTTAGCTAGCTAGCTCAAGCTTGACAGCGTGTCACGACTTCTACCGAAGGTAACTCCTCTCCCCGTTCGGGCGGCGCTCGGCGGCGGCGGTTTACTAGCCGCCACCGATCCCTTTTTCCTTTTATGTTTGTTTTGTCTGTGATTCTTTTCACACCTGGTTTCAGTTGCGTTTATTTCTGTGTGTATATAGGGTACCTGTTTCCTGCCTTAGTTCGTGCGGGATTAGACTTGTGTGTATTGCGCTTGATTGTATTTGATGTTTGTTGTGTTCACGATTTACGCACGTGTATGTAAAGTGTCGGAACTGTGTTTGTTCCTCGGCAGTTTGCACGAGTTGCTGAGTATCGTGAGCGTAGTTTTTGGATTTCCGTCTGTGCTATTTCTGTATTGGTGGACTATATGATTAAACACGCTTCTCAGACATCCCTGCTCTCCTGCGCCTGACTCCTACACCTCTCACGAGACGCACGTTATCACACAGCGAGCAAACTCAAAGAACATTCAAAGTTCCTCCTCCTAGGTATAACTCTGTGGACCCAATTCAGATAATGCATATCATAACAAGATGCCCGGCGATTAAAGCCTTCTTCAAGCCTCCTCAACCCACTCTCTCCCCACCACAGCAGGTTGGTGCCACCTTAATTGGGGAGAACAGGCTCGTGGTAATGACTGGAGCGGAGTCAGTGGAATGGTATCAAATACATAAAATACATGGTTTCAAGGTGTTTGATGCCATTCCATTTGCATTATTCCGGCCATTATTATGAGCCGTTCTCCCCTCAGCAGCCTCCACCGCTCTCTACCTGCAAAAGAAAAGTTGCATCTTGCCCCACAGGCCACACTTGTCTCTCCATCACGCATGTAAACAACTAGCTTGCCTGCTCTAGTCGCACTGATTGGTCAAGTCATTTAATGAGCTAAATGTAAAAAAAGAAAAGAAAAAGGTTGATTTCACAGGTTCAAAAAGAAACAGAAAGAAACAATATAAACCAGTACTTTTTCTTGGTTGGAACATGTTGAAAAATGTATTTTGCTGGTTGGATCAGTGGGACGAAATAAAACATTTTGGGGTTCTGTTCAGAACAAAACCACTGGGAAATGATTTTGGTTCCAACCCCTGGTTGATAGTATGGTTGATACAATTATGGGAAAATACAGTATATTACATTATACAGTATATCCAAGGCTTTGGGTATTAAAAAATATGAGAGTTTACCACCAATTAACGTAAACAGGGTTTTTTGTAAGCTAAGCAAAAAAGGACGGCACTTTTATCAACATCTACACCATTTCTCTGAGCATTTACACCATTTCTCTGAGCATTTACACCATTTCTCTGAGCATCTACACCATTTCTCTGAGCATTTACACCATTTCTCTGAGCATTTACACCATTTCTCTGAGCATTTACACCATTTCTCTGAGCATCTACACCATTTCTCTGAGCATTTACACCATTTCTCTGAGCATTTACACCATTTCTCTGAGCATTTACACCATTTCTCTGAGCATTTACACCATTTCTCTGAGCATTTACACCATTTCTCTGAGCATCTACACCATTTCTCTGAGCATTTACACCATTTCTCTGAGCATTTACACCATTTCTCTGAGCATTTACACCATTTCTCTGAGCATTTACACCATTTCTCTGAGCATTTACACCATTTCTCTGAGCATCTACACCATTTCTCTGAGCATTTACACCATTTCTCTGAGCATTTACACCATTTCTCTGAGCATCTACACCATTTCTCTGAGCATTTACACCATTTCTCTGAGCATTTACACCATTTCTCTGAGCATTTACACCATTTCTCTGAGCATTTACACCATTTCGTGAATCATGCATGAGAGCACCAACTGTTCCGGATGACTGTGTGATCATGCTCTCCATAGCCGATGTAAGACCTTTAAACAAGTTAACATTCACAAGGCCTCAGGACCAGATGAATTACCTCAGAGCATGCGCTGACCAGCCTCCAAGTTTCTTCACTGATATTTTTAACCTCTCCCTGACCCAGTCTGTAACACCTACTCTGTGCCCAAGAATGCCAAAGTAACTTGTCTAAATGATTATCACCCCCTGGGCACTCACATCTGTTGCCATGAAATACTGGTTGTGGCTTACATCAACACCATCATCCCAGACACCCTGAACCCACTCCAATTCGCATACCACCACAACAGATCTACAAATGATGCAATCTCTACTGCACTCCACACTGCCCTTTCCCACTTGAACAAAAGGAACAACTACGTGAGAATGCTGTTCATTGACTACAGCTCAGCGTTCAACCCCATAGTGCCCTCAAAGCTCCTCCCTAAGCTAAAGTCCCTTGGACTGAACAACTCCCTTCTAAAACTGGATCCTGAGGGCATCAACACATCCGCCATGCTGATCTTAAACACAGGGGCCCCTCAGGGGTGTGTGCTTAGTCCCCTTCTGTACTCTCTGTTCACCCACGACAGTATGGTCGCGCATGACTTCTACACCATCATTAAGTTTGCTGACAACATGGCTGTGGTAGGCCTGATCACAGACGACAATGAGACAGCCTATAGGGAGGAGGTCAGAGACCTGGCCAAGACAACAACCTCTCCCTCAACATCAGTAAGACAAAGGAGCTGACCCTCAGTAGGCTGAAAAGATTTGGCATGGCCCTTCAGATCCTCAAAAAGTTCTACAGCTGCACCATCGAGAGTAACTTGACAGGCTGCATCACCGCTTGTGTATGGCAACTGCTTGGCATCCGACCACAAGGTGCTATAGAGGGTTGTGCAAACGGCACCGTACATCACTGGGGCCGAGCTCCCTACCATCCAGGACCTCTATACCAGGCGGTGTCAAAGGAAGGCCCAAAAAATTGTCAAAGACTCCAGCCACCCAAGCCACAGACTGTTCTCTTTGCTACCGCACGGCAAACGGTACCGATGCACCAAGTCTGGAACCAACAGGACCCTGAACAGCTTCTACCCCCAAGCCATAACATTCCGAAACAAAACTGCTAAATAGCTAATAAAATGGCTACCCGGACTACCTGCATTGACACTTTTTTACACTAACTCTTGCACTGACCCTTTGCACACACACTGAACTCTAACCACACACACACATAATTACACTGACTCTTCCAACACACACTACACACGCCCCAAACATACACTTTCACACTCCCCACATACGCTGCTGCTACTGTCTAGTATATATCCTGTTGCCTAGTCACTTTATCCCTACCTATATGTAGGGTACATAGCTACCTCAATTACCTCGTACCCCTGCACATAGACTCTGTACTGGTACTCCCTGTATATAGCCATGTTATTTCGATTCATCATTTGTTTCCTTTATTCACTGTGTATTTATACATCATGTCACTATTTCTATATACATTGAACATGAATATAAACCCAACACGTGGTGTTTCTCATGCTCCATGAGCTGAAATAAAAAAATCCCAGAAACTTTCCATAGGCACAAAAAGCTTATTTCTGTCACATTTTGTGCACAAATGTGTTTACATCCCTGTTAGTGAGCATTTCTGCTTTGCCAAAATAAGCCATCCACCTGTCAGGTGTGGCATATAAAGAATGAGATTAAACAGCATGATCATTACATAGGTGGACTTTGTGCTGGGGACAATAAAAGGCCACTACAATGTGCAATTTTGTCACACAACACAATACCACAGATGTCTTAAGTTTTGAAGGGGGTGTGCAATTGGCATGCTGACTGCAGGAATGTCCACCAGAGCTGTTGCCAGATAATTTAATTTTAATTTCTCTACCATAAGCCTCCTCCAACGTAGTTTTATAGAATTAGGCAGTATGTCCAACTGGCCTCACAACCACAGGGGAGGTGCAACTCAATATTAGGAATATGTTCCTAATGTTTGGTACACTCAGTGTATATATTTTTTCTTATCTTTAACTCGGCATTGTTGGAAAAGGACCCGTAAGTTAGCACTGTTAGTCTACACCTGTCTACGAAGCATGTGACAAATAACATTTTATTTTGATTTGAAAAAACTGTCAAGCTGCCCAACGGCAGGCACACACGCATACACACAAAGACACACACACACACACACGTCACAGATTGAGCGTGGCATAATAGGGTTTGGGAACAAGAGTCCTTGGCAACGCGAGGGCTCAGCTGTCAGACAGCCACAGGTGCCTTCGACAGCCAGAGACTTTTAGGGGCCTTTCTCTCCTCCAGGAGAAAAGCCAGGCTTTATTCAAGCCCTAAATGGGACATATGCTACCTTGGCTGGGGCTACTGGGGCTGCTGGGGCTACCGGGGCTGCTGGGGCTACTGTAGGCCTGACTCCCCAGAGTGGGGACTAGTTTGACAGACTCACATGAGCCTGGTTAGAGGGGTGGGGTGGGGGGTAGGGAGGGCATGCTCAAATTCCCCCACATCTCCAGTAGTGGAACAGATGTAGAGATGATCCTAATGCTCAAATTCCCCCACATCTCCAGTAGTGGAACATATGTAGAGATGATCCTAATGCTCAAATTCCCCCACATCTCCAGTAGTGGAACATATGTAGAGATGATCCTACATTATACTGCTACTCTATTGACAAAGCAACAGACTAACACATCTGCTTTAACACAGTAGTACACACAAAGACTTTTAGGCCTATATCATATAAGTCAACGTAAGTAATATTGACATCTAGGGCTATTAGCAGGTGGAAATGTTAACCAACATATTCGCACAGGTACAAAGTCACACACACACACAAAGACCCCCCCCCCCCCCCCCCCCCCGCAAACACTGACACACACAGTGATGTTGAGTTGGGTGTGTGTTACAGAGTGAGAGTGCAGATGCAGATTGTGTGCTGACAGATCCCATGCAGCCCCACTGACAGCTGCGTGGAAAAAAGGCACACGCAGTCCACCAACCAACCAACAGCACCCACCAGATAGCTAGCTGTCTGTACTGTACTGTGTGCCCTTGGTGCCACAAACACAACAGCTACACTATAAGCTAATGTTACCCAGAAAGACTCACAGATGTAAATCGCTGCCAAAAGTGATTCTAACATGTATTGACTCAGGGGGTTGAATACTTATGTAATCATGATATATTAGCGTGTTGTTTTTCATAACAGTTTTACAAATGTTAGACTTTTTATTTCTCTTTGACATTGGATTATTTTGTGTAGGTCATTGACAAAAAACAACAATTAAATCCCACCTTGTAACACAACAAAATGTGTAAAAAGTCAACAGCTGTGAACACTTTCTGAAGGCAATGAAAGCTAATGCTCATTTCAATCTTCCTACTAATTAATGTGACGATAAAAGGGACTGATTCATTTCCAAAGATAACTTTTGAGTTCCTTTTGCTGAGCGTGTGGGTGTACGTGTGTACTGTAGTGTTGCCTGAAGCAAGGTCGTCTCTGAAAGCTGGGGAGATGTTGGGGAGAGTTGGCTTGACATCCCCATCAGGCTGACAATAAATATCCCCTGCTAGCTAGCTACTTATTTGGCACGGCTCTTCGCCACAAGTAAATCACGCCGGTAGGGGTACACAGAAAGGGTACACTTTTAAACAACCCCCCCTATTATTTTGTTGTTATGATCATCCCCTACTCCTTTATTTAGCGGACACTATAATGTAGGGAGACGGAGAACCATCCATCTTTATCTCTCTCTCTCTCCTCATATCCGTCTGTCTGCTTCCCATCCTGTTCAGCTCATTTTCCCTCTCTGGAAACCATTCACCTTCCTCCAAACACATGCACACGTAGGGTTGCAAAATTCCTGGAACATTCAATAAATTCCCTGGTTCTCCCAAAATCACGGTTTGAACGATTCCCGAAATCAGGAGGGAATAAGCAGGAAATCCAGAATCCTCTAATCACTATTTCTGGAAAACCAGGAAGTGTATTGAACGTTCCAGGAATTTTGCAACCCTCCATGTGCGTGTATGTTCTGTGTGTTTGTACAGCACTCTTTGGGCAGGTGAGGAACATTGAGCCTAGCTGTAGGTCTGGGGCAGGTGAGGAACATTGAGCCTAGCTGTAGGTCTGGAGCTGGTGAGGAACATTGAACCTAGCTGTAGGTCTGGGGCAGGTGAGGAACATTGAGCCTAGCTGTAGGTCTGGAGCAGGTGAGGAACATTGAACCTAGCTGTAGGTCTGTGGCAGATGAGGAACATTGAGCCTAGCTGTAGGTCTGGGGTAAAGATACTAGTTTTTACTTGTACTTCATGTTTGTTTCATCACTCCCTCTGCCTCCCTCCCTCACTGTCTCCTACTACACTCTCTCTGCCTCCCTCCCTCTCTGTCTCCTACTACGCTCTCTCTGCCTCCCTGTCTCCTACTACGCTCTCTCTGCCTCCCTCCCTCTCTGTCTCCTACTACGCTCTCTCTGCCTCCCTCCCTCACTGTCTCCTACTACACTCTCTCTGCCTCCCTCCCTCTCTGTCTCCTACTACACTCTCTCTGCCTCCCTCCCTCTCTGTCTCCTACTACGCTCTCTCTGCCTCCCTCCCTCACTGTCTCCTACTACACTCTCTCTGCCTCCCTCCCTCTCTGTCTCCTACTACACTCTCTCTGCCTCCCTCCCTCTCTGTCTCCTACTACGCTCTCTCTGCCTCCCTCCCTCACTGTCTCCTACTACACTCTCTCTGCCTCCCTCCCTCTCTGTCTCCTACTACACTCCCTCTGCCTCCCTCCCTCACTGTCTCCTACTACACTCTCTCTGCCTCCCTCCCTCTCTGTCTCCTACTACGCTCTCTCTGCCTCCCTGTCTCCTACTGCGCTCTCTCTGCCTCCCTCCCTCTCTGTCTCCTACTGCGCTCTCTCTGCCTCCCTCCCTCACTGTCTCCTACTGCACTCTCTCTGTCTCCTACTACGCTCTCTCTGCCTCCCTCCCTCTCTGTCTCCTACTATGCTCTCTCTGCCTCCCTCCCTCACTGTCTCCTACTACACTCTCTCTGCCTCCCTCCCTCTCTGTCTCCTACTACGCTCTCTCTGCCTCCCTCCCTCTCTGTCTCCTACTACGCTCTCTCTGCCTCCCTCCCTCTCTGTCTCCTACTACGCTCTCTCTGCCTCCCTCCCTCACTGTCTCCTACTACGCTCTCTCTGCCTCCCTCCCTCTCTGTCTCCTACTACACTCTCTCTGCCTCCCCCCCTCTCTGTCTCCTACTACACTCTCTCTGCCTCCCTCCCTCTCTGTCTCCTACTATGCTCTCTCTGCCTCCCTCTCTGTCTCCTACTACGCTCTCTCTGCCTCCCTCTCTCTCAATTCAATTTCAATTTTAGGGTTTTATTGGCATGGGAAACATATGTTTACATTGCCAAAGCAAGTTAAATAGATAATAAACAAAAGTGAAAAAACAATACAAAACTAACAGTAAACACTACTCACAAAAGTTCCAAAAGAATAAAGACATTTCAAATGTCATATGTCATACAGCGTTGTAATGATGTGCAAATAGTTAAAGTACTCTCTCTCGCCCTCATGCTCCCTCTCTGCCTCCCTCTGCCTCCCTCCCTCTCCTTCCCTCTCTCCCTCCCTCCCTCCCTCTCTGCCTCTCCCTCCCTCTCTGCTTCCCTCATGCTCCCTCCCTCAGCAGCAGTCCTACAGTACACGGTAGCAGGTCTTATGACACTGAGAGGACACCGTGGGCCTGGACTGCTCTCCACTGACAGTTGTCTATCTGTGCAACAAATGGCACATTCAATCAGGGGGCGGCAGTGACAGCCCCACTCCATAAATTCTGGGGTGCGCGCACACGCACACACACACACCCACACACACACACACACAGACACACACACCCACACACACCAGCTAGCAGCACCTAAAACAGAGCCTGCAGTTATAATGCTGCCTTGCTCCACTCAAATGTTATGTGCAGCTCTTTTTAAAGGTCTGTTAAGTTCAAGTGAGTTAACAGTGTAGTAGTTCACCAATGGACATTGACTGCCCATATCAGCACGCCGATGAATGGCAAAACAGCCTGTAAAAGCACTTTGTTTTATAAAGGCTGTTTTCAAATATGCTCTTATTTGTATACGGGGCATCCTCCAGACAGACAACACATCAATAGGTGAAATTCAGGAAGGCATTTTGATTCACCGGAGTTTGAATTGTAGAATTCACCGGAGTTTGAATTAGACCATGATGCCTAAATAGAGGCCAACATTTGTTGTTGAGGTTTTCACACATACGGTCCAGGACACATTTATCAAGCCAAGGACTGATAAATAATAGCCTACTAGAAATATTCTTTATAAAATGGTGGCACGCCACCAGTTGAGGCACATAGCATCTTGGGGGAGAATGAAGTGAAAATAGATGGGCTCAGTTCAACAACGTCCCCGGTGTTACAACAATACACTTGGGTGTGTTGCTCTCTCTTTCGCAAAACCACACCTTCACAGTCTTTCAGCACTTGAAATGCAGGAGGGAGGAGTGTTTGTGTGTGTGTGTGTGTGTGTGTGTGTGTGTGTGTGTGTGTGTGTGTGTGTGTGTGTGTGTGTGTGTGTGTGTGTGTGTGTGTGTGTGTGTGTGTGTGTGTGTGTGTGTGTGTGTGTGTGTGTGTGTGTGTGTGTGTGTGTGTGTGTGTGTGTGTGGGGGAGGTGTGGGCTGCCTTCAGGCCTGCAAGTTCATACATGCTATACCTGGCTAAGCCTGGACTTAACACACAAACACACACACACACTCAAATACAGTACACACACATACTCAAACACACATGCATACCGCAAGTCCCAGAGACAAGACTCACGCCCTCGTCACAACGAGTAACCCAACCCACCTGAAAATGTGTCTACATACGCACAACACAGAGGACATAAACAATAACACCCAAAGCATCTCCCAACCCTACAGTCATCTCCCAACCCTACAGTCACCTGGGTGAGCCTACAGTCATCTCCCAACCCTACAGTCATCTGGGTGAGCCTACAGTCATCTCCCAACCCTACAGTCACCTGGGTGAGCCTAGTCATCTCCCAACCCTACAGTCATCTCCCAACCCTACAGTCATCTGGGTGAGCCTACAGTCATCTCCCAACCCTACAGTCATCTGGGTGAGCCTAGTCATCTCCAAACCCTACAGTCATCTCCCAACCCTACAGTCATCTCCCAACCCTACAGTCATCTGGGTGAGTCTACAGTCATCTCCCAACCCTACAGTCATCTGGGTGAGCCTACAGTCATCTCCCAACCCTGCAGTCATCTGGGTGAGCCTACAGTCATCTCCCAACCCTACAGTCATCTCCCAACCCTACAGTCATCTGGGTGAGCCTACAGTCATCTCCCAACCCTACAGTCATCTCCCAACCCTACAGTCATCTGGGTGAGCCTACAGTCATCTCCCAACCCTACAGTCATCTGGGTGAGCCTACAGTCATCTCCCAGCCCTACAGTCATCTGGGTGAGCCTACAGTCATCTCCCAACCCTACAGTCATCTGGGTGAGCCTACAGTCATCTCCCAGCCCTACAGTCATCTCCCAGCCCTACAGTCATCTGGGTGAGCCTACAGTCATCTCCCAGCCCTACAGTCATCTTCCAACCCTACAGTCATCTGGGTGAGCCTACAGTCATCTCCCAGCCCTACAGTCATCTGGGTGAGCCTACAGTCATCTGTGTGAGCCTAGTCATCTCCCAACCCTACAGTCATCTCCCAACCCTACAGTCATCTGGGTGAGCCTACAGTCATCTGTGTGAGCCTAGTCATCTCCCAACCCTAGAGTCATCTCCCAGCCCTACAGTCATCTGGGTGAGCCTACAGTCATCTCCCAACCCTACAGTCATCTGGTGAGCCTACAGTCATCTCCCAGCCCTACAGTCATCTGGGTGAGCCTACAGTCATCTCCCAACCCTACAGTCATCTGGGTGAGCCTACAGTCATCTCCCAGCCCTACAGTCATCTCCCAGCCCTACAGTCATCTGGGTGAGCCTACAGTCATCTCCCAGCCCTACAGTCATCTTCCAACCCTACAGTCATCTGGGTGAGCCTACAGTCATCTCCCAGCCCTACAGTCATCTGGGTGAGCCTACAGTCATCTGTGTGAGCCTAGTCATCTCCCAACACTACAGTCATCTCCCAACCCTACAGTCATCTGGGTGAGCCTACAGTCATCTGTGTGAGCCTAGTCATCTCCCAACACTACAGTCATCTCCCAACCCTACAGTCATCTGGGTGAGCCTACAGTCATCTGGGTGAGCCTACAGTCATCTCCCAACCCTACAGTCATCTGGGTGAGCCTACAGTCATCTCCCAACCCTACAGTCACCTGGGTGAGCCTACAGTCATCTCCCAACCCTACAGTCATCTGGGTGAGCCTACAGTCATCTCCCAACCCTACAGTCATCTCCCAACCCTACAGTCATCTCCCAACCTTATAGTCATCTCCCAACCCTACACTCATCTGGGTGAGCTGCTTGTATTGTGTACACAGTGGATGTACACATCTGGGAAAAATGTGCTACTTCAGATATTTGCAGTCAGTCATTTCAGAAAAAAGCTGCTTGAAATGCGGCGAGCATCTCCACAAAAGTTTTGACGCTACGTGGTCTATCGAGTTAAACAAGGCTTGCCGGCTTATTATTTTTCAAGAGTTTGAAATTGTGTGTCCCTATGAGTAAGTGTTGCCCTAACCATAAGAACTGTAGCATAGAGTATCTGTCTGGGTTCCACCACGTCTGATGAGGAGACAGAACAGGAGAAACCACTTGAGGGGGGGTTCACCTAGCAGAGGGCCCAGACTCAGGCCCAGGCGGGAGGATACGCCTCTTCACAGCTCTCACCATAATGGGGCTCTTTGTACAGCCAAGAAGAATACACCCTTCATCTGGACTGGGGACTGAGGCTATCCCTCTCTCTCTCTCTCTCTGTCTCTTCCCACTCACACACAGACATCTACCGACCACACATGATTTGTGGCTGTCAAGACCTTTTCTTCCCTCCCCCTTGTAGAGGACTACCTCTGTGTGTGTGTGTGTGTGTGTGTGTGTGTGTGTGTGTGTGTGTGTGTGTGTGTGTGTGTGTGTGTGTGTGTGTGTGTGTGTGTGTGTGTGTGTGTGTGTGTGTGTGTGTGTGTGTGTGTGGATCAGTTCAGCAGCGGTACCACCAGCTACTGTATCTATCTGTCCTTCTACATGGATCACCATGCAGCGTGCCCCCTCCCTCCATCCATCCCCTAACCCCCATCTGCCAACCCATATCCTCCTAAACCTAACCCCCTCCCTCCCTCCAACCCCTAACCCCCATCCGCCAACCCCTAACCCCCTCCCTCCAACCCCTAACCCCCATCCTCCAACCCCTAACCCCCTCCCTCCAACCCCTAACCCCCTCCCTCCCTCCAACCCCTAACCCCCATCCTCCAACCCATAACCCCCTCCCTCCCTCCAACCCCTAACCCCCATCCTCCAACCCCTAACCCCCTCCCTCCAACCCCTAACCCCCATCCTCCAACCCCTAACCCCCATCCTCCAACCCCTAACCCCCTCCCTCCAACCCATAACCCCCTCCCTCCAACCCCTAACCCCCTCCCTCCAACCCCTAACCCCCTCCCTCTCCTTTCTTCGGTGTCACTCCTCTTGATGTTGCATGACATAACTCTCCACAGTGAGGATTCAGGCCAAAGTACAAGGCCACACAACATCAGCAAACTGTTTGCCGTCACCGGCTCGCAACCGCCCCCTGAGCCGCCCAGTATCTACGCCCCTCCCATCCACATGGGCACCGCCCCCCTTGCTTTCTGCCTCGGGCCAATCAGGGACTCCGCAGCCAGCTGTTTGCCCGGGCCGCACACGTGAATGACATTGGGCAGGTGGGGGGTGCTCTCGCAACTTTCACAACTCTGAGCAGCGTGGGGGGGGGGTTATCCATGGAGCCTCCAGGGGTATGAGGCCGGCCGTGCAGCACAGCACCGCTCCTCTCAGCTACACTGAAACAACTCCGAGCAGCACCATCACACCATGTCCTGCCTGCCTCTCCCCCTTCTCCTCCACCCCTCTCCTCTACTACTCTCCTCTGAAATAAGAGTCACATTGTGTTTTTTTGTTTTTTTTCCAGCGGCGCTGGGCTCTCTCTTCATGGGTTCTCTGCCTGCCTTACTGCCTGAGGACATGGGCTCCTACAAGGGAGTGATTCATCTGGAGGGTGGGATGTGATGAGGGTGGAGATGCTGTAACTTCACATAGAGCAGAGATTTTTGGGGGTCTCACAGAAAAATGTCCTCTCTCTCTCTGTCTCTCATGCCCATTGTCTATCTGTTAGCTCAAAGTAGGCAATGATGGGAGGCTGTTGCATGTCAGACATTACTGAGAGCGGTAGAGCAGGATGGGTGAATGAGCAGAGCAAGACCTGGGAGTTTAAAAATACTCTCTGGGACTGAAAGTGTTAAAAGTCAACCCCACCCCCCAAAACATGGGAGGGGGAGAATGGGCAGTAATGGCTAGTTACAAAGACAGCGAGCTCTGCTTCCCATGTGTTTAATAGTGATACTGGACAGCTAGCATCGCTTGCTAGCATCTAGGAGACTCCTCCTTTGAAGCCTGCCTCTCAAGGCTCCGAGCAAAGTGCCTCCTCGTCGAACACGGCCTGATAAAAAAAAGTTAATGTTTACTGGGATAGAAGTGCTGGCTTAGGGAGTGCCAGAAGGATAAACTTTGACTAAATTTAGATGATTCTCTTTGTGAACTAGGCCTTCTTCTCTCTGAAGCAAATCTTGGGCTTCTGACTGTCACCAGTTTATTTCCCTCGTCTTCTGACAACAATTCCCCTAATGCTGCATACAGCGCTTATCATAATTATGAAAACCTGAAACAACATCCAGTATCCACCATTTCCTGTTCAGGGGAAGTCCAAAAGACTTTGCAGTCTTGTGGGATGGCCCATTTCCTTAGCAAAGGATGAAATGAGAAAGGACAGGGATTATTTCCCCCCTCTGAGTTCTATTTATCCCTGACACCATCCCTCCATCCTCTCAAAATGCCTCTGGTGGCATGCTATTCTACTTAGTCAGGCCTCACTAAAGGCATCTCAACCAGCATACACTTTTAGAATATGATAGAGTCAGGATTCAGAAAAACATCGCACTGAAAGTACAGCTGTGAGAAACAAACTGACTTTGTCATCTTACAGGAGGTAAGTATTAAGGTCTTATTCTTGACAAATGTTTAAATCCACTGATGCTAACCCAGCAAGTCCCCCAAAAAATCTATGACAAAACAAACCAAATGGCAGTGCAGACGTATACTAATCCCATTCCTTAGGGGTCTTTAATTGTCATCATTTGAGTCTATCTTCACTCTGAGCAGTCTCCAGTAGTGTCAATAGAGGGCTCAATAAGCATAGCACTTGTCTCTGGGGCCTTGCTGCACTGTTACAGTCTTCAACACTGGGGGGGCTGATGAAGTCATTGCATTACAAACTTGGCGACCTTGCTCCGGAACAGATAAGAACAGTGTCGAAGTGGAGACAGATCTAGACAGAACAGACCTGGAACAGCATCATCTTCCAGGGACGGTCTTGAGGGCTGAAGTTATAGTTGGGATGTTTCGTGGTTTCGCAGTTCACCTTTCTGCAGTATTTGGTGACAAACAGGCAAAGTGTTTGTAGGTAGACGTAGTATGGAAGAATGAATGATGGAGAAAGATTCAACTGGCCACTGGAAAAGATTATTTTCCATTATCCTCATGCATCTCAAAGTCCCAAAGCCTGTTCAATACCTAGTAGAGGAGGGAGTGCACTCTGCTCCGTTGCAAGTAGTTACATAAAGGGGTCAAAGTCTTCTCTTTTGTTCAGATGCTGCTGCTCTTTCGAAAGGGACCCTTAACCTGGTTTTCACCTGCTTACCAATGCCTGCTGGAGCTGGGAAAGATGTTTAATGTTCTCCTTGGATGGGGTTTATAATTCTTTCCACTCTGGTGTACCTGGGGGGGTGCGACCTTTAACCAGACTGACTGTCTGGTTAATGATAATGATTATAATGCCCCTTTAAAGGAGGCGCCGCGAACTTGCACCACAGCGAGGATGCTGGAAAGAGCACAGCTCAGGAGAGTGGTTGGGGGAAGGGGGAGGATGATATAGGGTCTGAGCAAAAACTGTGCTGGTGATACTTTGACCAACAGAATATTTCACCGAAGTTAAAACTAACTTTTGCTCAAGGGGGGGACCTAAAAAGTTTATCACAGACGTGTTATTTTTAGGAGAGAGAAAACATTCCCCTGGGTGGTTGAAAGGGTTAACTGTGGGGCAGAGGTGGTCCTGTGTTGTTGCGTGGGTGTGTATGCCTGCTGTGAGATGGGTGGCGGCTGTGCAGCCTGTATGCATCACCGGTGTTGTTTGGGCAGGGTTTAAGGTAGGTCCCTCCATTGTTTGGGAGCTGCTCCTGTTGTGGGGGGTAGGGGGAGAAAAGGCCAGGTTTCAACCCAGAGAAAGGGCCGTGTTTCTGTCTTTGTGTGCCCTGCCTCCGGGGCTTGTCAAGAGAGAGCCTGGTCTATCCCATCAACTGGACTCCCAAGGGAAAGCTGGAGAGGAGGATTGCTAAGGGTGTTGGAGATGGGAGGTGGGGGAAGGATGACAGTGGCGTTAACTTCAGCTCAACTGAGCAGACACACCTACCCACCCTCTCCCTCTCTTCTCCATCCCCCAACTAAGCACTCCCTCTCTTCTCCATCCCCCAACTAAGCACCCACCCTCTCCCTCTCTTCTCCACCCCCCAACTAAGCACCCACCCTCTCCCTCTCTTCTCCATCCCCCAACTAAGCACCCACCCGCTTCCTCTCTTCTCCATCCCCCAACTAAGCACTCCCTCTCTTCTCCATCCCCCAACTAAGCACCCACCCTCTCCCTCTCTTCTCCATCCCCCAACTAAGCACTCCCTCTCTTCTCCATCCCCCAACTAAGCACCCACCCTCTCCCTCTCTTCTCCATCCCCCAACTAAGCACTCCCTCTCTTCTCCATCCCCCAACTAAGCACCCACCCTCTCCCTCTCTTCTCCACCCCCCAACTAAGCACCCACCCTCTCCCTCTCTTCTCCATCCCCCAACTAAGCACCCACCCGCTTCCTCTCTTCTCCACCCCCCAACTAAGCACCCACCCTCTCCCTCTCTTCTCCATCCCCCAACTAAGCACCCACCGCGTCCTCTCTTCTCCATCCCCCAACTAAGCACCCACCCTCTCCCTCTCTTCTCCATCCCCCAACTAAGCACCCACCCTCTCCCTCTCTTCTCCATCCCCCAACTAAGCACCCACCCTCTCCCTCTCTTCTCCATCCCCCAACTAAGCACCCACCCTCTCCCTCTCTTCTCCATCCCCCAACTAAGCACCCACCCGCTTCCTCTCTTCTCCATCCCCCAACTAAGCACCCACCGCTTCCTCTCTTCTCCATCCCCCAACTAAGCACCCACCCTCTCTTCTCCATCCCCCAACTAAGCACCCACCCGCTTCCTCTCTTCTCCATCCCCCAACTAAGCACCCACCCTCTCTTCTCCATCCCCCAACTAAGCACCCACCCGCTTCCTCTCTTCTCCATCCCCCAACTAAGCACCCACCGCTTGCTCTCTTCTCCATCCCCCAACTAAGCACCCACCCGCTTCCTCTCTTCTCCATCCCCCAACTAAGCACCCACCCTCTCCCTCTTTTCTCCATCCCCCAACTAAGCACCCACCCGCTTCCTCTCTTCTCCATCCCCCAACTAAGCACCCACCCTCTCTTCTCCATCCCCCAACTAAGCACCCACCCTCTCCCTCTCTTCTCCATCCCCCAACTAAGCACCCACCCGCTTCCTCTATTCTCCATCCCCCAACTAAGCACCCACCGCTTCCTCTCTTCTCCATCCCCCAACTAAGCACCCACCCTCTCCCTCTCTTCTCCATACCCCAACTAAGCACCCACCCTCTCCCTCTCTTCTCCATCCCCCAACTAAGCAGGACTCAGGACATAGGAGGTATTTTGGAAACAGTGGGAATCTCTATCCATTGTCCAATCTTAAAGTTGGCTCTAAACAAAACAGTTAATCTGATCAGTGAATTTTTTTTTTCATGACAGTGTTTTCTTCTGTGATGTAAGAGAGAAGCAGGTAGGGAGGGGTTGAGCTATAACAGGGTTCCCAACTGGACCCCAAGTTTTCATAGCAGAAAATATATACACAATATGTTTTTTAATTTTCATTGTTGGACATAAAAGACTTAAAAGACCAGGAAATCAGCTCCAAGTAATTTCAATTTTGGAAATCTGTTCCTAAGTATTCCCACGCATAATAGAGAAACACGTGATCGTATACAAATGTAAGCAAGGTTTGAAATTATTTTATTTTAGTGAAATATTTTATCTGTTTGGGCTTCTTGCGATGAATTTGCAGTCTACAAATTGTTTGCAATTATACTGAACAAAAACATAAACGCAACAGGTAAAGTGTTGGTCCCATGGTTTATGAGCCGAAATAAAATATTCCCACAATTTTACATACACACAAAATGCTTATTTCTATCAAATTTTGTGCACAAATTTGTTTATATCCATGTTAGTGAGCATTTTTCCTTTATCAATATAATCCATCCACCTGACAGGTGTGGCATATCAAGAAGCAGATTAAACAGCATGATCATTACACAGGTGCACCTTGTGCTGCGGACAATAAAAAGCCACTCTAAATGTGCAGTTTTGTCACACAACACAATGCCACAGATGTCTCAAGTTTTGGAGCGTGTAACTGACTGCCAGAGCTGTTACCAGAGAATTGAATGTTCATTTCTCTACCATAAGCCGCATCCAAAGTCATTTTAGAGAACTTGGCAGTACGTCCAACTGGCCTCAAAACCACAGACCTAGTGTACCACGGTAGCCTAGCACCTCCACATCCGGCTTCTTCACCTGCGGGGTCATCTGAGACCAGCCACAGCTGATGAAACTGAGGAGTGTTTCTGTCTGTAATAAAAATAAATCTGATTGACTGGGCCTTGCTCCCCAGTGGGTGGGCCAGTCTCCTAAGTGGGTGGGCCTATGACCTCCCAGGCCCACCCATGGCCTGCCCTGACATGTGAAATCCATAGATTAGTGCCTAATGAATTTATTTCAATGGACTGATTTCCTTATATGAACACACTCAGTAAATTCGTTAACATTGTTGCATGTTGGGTTTATATTTTTGTTCAGTATATGTTCCGGCCCCCCAAACATCCGCCGAACAAGGAAAGAAAATTGGCTAGCGGCTGACTCTAGTTGATGATCCAATCCCTGCCCTATAACCTGATGTGAGAGAGAAGCAGGCAGAGAGGGTTTGAGACATAACCGGTGTGGTCCAGTGTGGAACTGCATGACACAGTGTTACGTGTGTAACCAGCGTCACAGAGATTACCCCATCTTGTAAAATCAGTGGTTTGTTTGCGTCTCAGGGCTGATGATATTAGCATGTCTAGGAACGGGAGGGAACTTCAAAAGAAAAATGGAAACTCAAAACACGAGTCCATCCAGTCAGTGAGAATGAAAGTTACACTTTTTTCTCTCCTGAAAACAAGATGGATTTTTTTAAAGAAAAAAATCAACAGTCAACTTCTGGACATCCTCCAAACAAACAACAAATTAGGCCACTATTCACATAAAGAATGAGTAAGCATTTAGACAAATAATGTGTTGGTTGATGTAGGCCTAGTTGAAAACTACTTAAAAGTGCTGAATCATTTCAAACAGGAAGACCAAGGAGTTTATCCTATGTTGTCATGCAGACAGAGAGAGAGGGGGGGGGAGACTTAATTGAACCTTATCAGTAGAGTGGAGCCCCCAATCCCTACCCCCCTCCCACTCCTGTCTCTCCTACACTAGGACCTCTCCCACCCCCCTCCCCCACCTCTCACGCAGCTTTGCTAAGGGATGCTTTCTAAGGTGTGTGTGTGTGTGTGTGTGTGTGTGTGTGTGTGTGTGTGTGTGTGTGTGTGTGTGTGTGTGTGTGTGTGTGTGTGTGTGTGTGTGTGTGAAGGTGTCTGTGTGTGAAAGTGTCTGTGTGTGAAGGTGTCTGTGTGTGAAGGTGTCTGTGTGGGGGGGTATGTATTTTCGTGGCCAAGGAGGAGCTACAAGCAACAGGTCTGGGGGCCTGTGCACTGGTCTCTATGGAGATGAGGTGTGTCCTGTGTGTTTGTAGAACAAACAATGGTACCTGATGAGGGGGAGGACGCCTAGTGTGTGTGTAAGGTGGTGACCACATCATATACACTGAGGGAATGGGGAAAGGAAGTGGTGGCTCAGTGTTTCTTCCAAGGATGCCCTTTTGAAAAGGCATTACGCGGGGCCAACCTAGCCGGATTAATAGGGATTACCACGGTAGAGTTGGGTTTAACAATTCAAATGCAAAGGAAATGTGATTATTGTCGTGCAATTCTATTCTAAAAAGGTCCTATACACCAGAAACCAAGGTGTACAGAAGAACAAAGTTTAGGCCTACTCGAGGTTTGGAAGTGTTGGCTAAAAGTAACACACGGTAGAAAAATATGAAACTGCAGGAAATGGCTCGGGTCTACATTCAGGATGAAGCCTCTGAAAGCTATTAGCATGTCAGCCACCCATTGGCACAGTCACCTCTGACATCACTGGCAACATTTCCCAGCATGCACTACTCAGGTGGGGTGTCATTAGAGCAGCTCATCCTTCTATATTTACTGTCTCCGCGTGGCTAACAGACCGTCTGAGATAGACAGACTAACTATCTAACAGATTCCTCTCTCGATAAACAATTCCAAATGTGTCCCTCAAAAGCGTCAGATGTGGAAAATCCACAGTACCTAGCCGGGGGCAGGGGCAAGGTAGGGACTAACGGAGCAGGAGGACCGAAGGAGGCAACCTACTGTGTAGTAGGACTAGGCTGTGTCCGTCCAGGCATCTCTCTCTAGTCCTGCAGACATACCAATCACCAACCAGTACCAATGTTTGGTTGTTTTATGGTTCTTGAACGGATGTCACTTATTCTAAGTCCATCCATTTTAAAGTTTTCTCTACACACCTATTTACATTCTGAAAACACAATATTGGGTGGCATTAAAAAAGACAGTTTGCCTGAATATTTACCCCCACAGGTTCAAAAACTTTTATTTGCGGTAACTTCAATCTGGCTATGTGTTGATAAAATCAACATAACCTAAGTATGTTATATTTTCATGTTCTCTTCTCTTCCCAGCTCTCTCTCTCACACACACAAAACTGGTTGGACCATGCTGTTGCCTTATGCACTTTTTTTCCTCTCCCTCTGTTCCTCCCTCCCTCCTCCCTCCCCTGTCTAGCTCCAGTGAGCAACAAGTGCTGCCTGTGAGTACCACCCCCTCCCCCCCTCCAACCTCCAGAAGCTATCTCAAATCCTCAGCCTGCGAGCAACTGCCAGCTGACAAAACTGTTTAGTCAGCATGAAAGACAGGGAGGGAGGGAGCGATGTGGGGCTAGACGAGAGAGATGTAGAGAGAGTGTGAGAGAGAGATGTAGAGACAGAGCAAGGAGGCAGAAAAGGGAGAGGGAAGTAGAGACAGAGCAAGGAGGAAGAAAAGGGAGGAGGAAAAGGGTGAGAGAGAGCAAGAGCGGGAGACATTCTTACTGCGCACTCTCCATTCAGCCTCCCTTTTTCCTCTCCATCTCCCCCCTCTCTCTCTCTCTCTCGACATAGCATTAACCCTTTCCTCTCCATCTCCCCCCTCTCTCTCTCTCTCTCGACATAGCATTAACCCTTTCCTCTCCATCTCCCCCCCTCTCTCTCGACATAGCATTAACCCTTTCCTCTCCATCTCCCCCCTCTCTCTCGACATAGCATTAACCCTTTCCTCTCCATCTCCCCCCCCTCTCTCTCTCGACATAACATTAACCCTTTCCTCTCCGAGACAGCCAACACAGTTTAGAGATGGCTGCTCGCAGAGGCTAAAAGTAACACTCAAACCACAGCCAGGAAGACAATCCACTCCATGGAAGGAGTATTTTGTGAGTAAACAGAGGACAATGGAACCGTATAAAGATGCCCATACCTCCACTACAACTCAAATAAAGTATTGTAAACACAACAACAAGACTTAAAACTTTATGTCTCATCCATACGATGGAGCGAGTTGCTTGGAAACAGGCTGACTTAGGAGAGGAGGGGACAACTCTGGAGAGCGGAGCCATTGTTGTTCCACTTCCTCCATCTCTTCCCCCACCACTTCGGAGAGGAGGCAGTTTCACTTCCTGTCTCCCCCATGCTTCACCCCTCCTCACCCCAGGTGCTGCTGCAGCCTCCATTTTCTAGCCTCTCTCTCCCTCCCCTCTCCCCTCCCCCTTGTGGCATTCTTTCACATCAGTGGCACAGCCGTCAAGTTAGACTTTGAACCCGAGGTAAATACCTGCTTTATTTGAAGCCTGTGCTGGAGGCTGGTGGTGGCCTGTGTGGCTGGGAAGGTGGTGTGTGTGTGTGTGTGTGTGTGTGTGTGTGTGTGTGTGTGTGTGTGTGTGTGTGTGTGTGTGTGTGTGTGTGTGTGTGTGTGTGTGTGTGTGTGTGTGTGTGTGTGTGTGTGTGTGTGTGTGTGTGTGTGTGTGTGTGTGTGTGTGTGTGTGTGGGGGGGGGCAACAACATGTATAGTGACAACTCAGAGCTGTGCAGAGGGATAAAGGACACGTAAGGCTCTGCACTGAGACAGGGCCGACATCACCCTGGTGCAGAGCTCCCGCTCTCCCTGCAGCTTATCAGTTAGACCCTGAACACACCCTGTGAGATGGATGACTTGGCCAATATTAACAACACACTTCTGTGGGCCGAGGAGAAAGAGGAGAACTATAGGACAATAAAGGTTCTACTTGGTTGTTATGGCAAGCGATGCTGGTAAAATAGGTCACTCATTTCCCATAACAAATAAAAATATCCATTCATCCAACCAAGATCATGTTCACCAATGTAGGATGGCATGGATTTTCTAGTAGTTGGTTGAAGGAGTTGTCCTGGCAGCAATCAATTAATCCAATTGTTTCCCGAATCCAACAACGTGATGCAATAGTACCTTGAGAGACAGGCCCCTAAACATTAGGACCTACTTTGCACATTAGCTGTGCAGCCAAGTGTCGCCTATAAAAAGCCAGTGGTATTAATCTAGATTTGGGGCTTCTACCACAAATGTGTGACTGTGCCTACAAATACCATTGAGCCTCACAACTAGGCCTATATTTACACTGGGTTCTAGTCCACTGGCAGAGTATAGCAGGGCTAACTAAGGACTCATCCCAGGGACATGTTGTAATGTCTACTGTAAGGTCCCTCCGTGTGTGTTGGTTAGTTGCAGCTTACATTCACACACCTGTAAAAAAAACTCCATCCCTTACTCGGTCCCAATGAAAAGCTCAGTTTAAAGCGGCCTACGTGCACACAATGGAAGCACCGACACTGTCCTACTTAGCTGTTCCGTCCACTTCTCAAATTTCCGCCATCTCACTTGGCTATGTTACCGCATCCTCATCAAAGCACCCACACGTACCTTGAGCCTCATTCCATCAAGACATCAATAATGTCGGGTATGCCGCACATATTACAAGATGCAATACAGCATGTGTAGCCTAACTGAAATGTGTGCATTCTCACTTTTAAACATGGAGTTAATGCTTAGTAACAACTGCATAATCAAAGAGGAAAATGTAACTAAGCTACCCCCCCATAAAAAATACAAAATAAACATGTTATGAATTACTTCAATTTGCCATGTAGCATTTAGGAGTAACATACATTTGAGGTTGTAAGTCCTGAGCAAGGAAGGCTCGGGAGGAGGAGGGGTGAGGTGACACAGCGAGGCCGAACCCCAAGCTTGGATTCCATTTTGGAAACCATCTTCCTCAGGTTCCCTCTTTCCTCCCTCCTCTTACATCTACAAGTAGAGTCCCTATATCCCCTCCACGCCCTGCCGGCCGCGGGATGGAACCTAATCTTATCTAAAAAAGGCGGGTTAAAAATAGCCCTGGGAGCCAAAGGGGAGCCAAAGGGCCAGCCCATCTGTACCCTTGGGGAAACCACAACCCATCTCCATCAGGAAGAGAGGTAAGAAGAAGAAGTGTCTTCATTTTTACATTTTGACCCGAGACCTTCAGTGTGTTCTGGGTGGTTCGCCCCATACATCCCCCTCCTATTCCATTGATTTAGCCTCAGTGAACAACAACCGGTTAACAGCTAAATGAGAGGCGAGAAAGACGAGGGGGAACCAGTGAGGACCTAATACCAATGCTCTGCATTGTTGAAGGGACTTGCCTGTCGGCTTGCCATCGGGGGACACTGTGTTTAAGTCGGTGTCTTTAGAGGATGGATGGGGTCTTATTAGGCTAAATGGCAGGCTAATGAGAGCATAAGGACCCAAGGGGGTTGAAGGCTCTTAATTACCTCCCTCAGCATCCTCGTCTGGCCCAAATCTCAATGGGAGGAACGTTGATCAACTGACTTTTCGTCAAAGAACATATAAGATTAAATGATTCTCCTTTTAGTTCATCCAAACTCCTAACAACTTGTGTTGTCATTTTAGTGATGCTACAGAATGCCCCGTTTCACATCTGGACATAATCAAATGTTTAGTTGAATGCTTAATCATTTCCTTGAGTTGCATATTTGTTTGAATTATTTTACCAGCCCATATATAATGACATTGTTATTATTAAAACCATTTAGGCCTAAGACAAAACAAACAAACAAAAATCATTACATTAAAGACACGGGCATGGCTATGTTTTAACTATCACATCGAATTGCAGAGACGAAACAACACAAGATGGCAGGAAGTCAAACAATTGCCATTTTTAACTAGGAGAGTAAGACAGAGAGTAAGATCTTACTTGAGTAAGATCCAAGTACAACCAACAACTTAAACCAGAAATATCCATTTAGACTTCTGAGGCGTGTAACCAGGCTACAACTGGTCCACATTATATTAAATTAAACATCATTTTTGCACTCGGAGCATCCCACAGAAAGAATTGAAAACTGTTCAAAGTGACTTCCTTGTATAAACTGAGACCCATAGCTAGTCTATTTTGTCAACACACTAGAGTCATGAGTACCAATAATGCAGTGGATTTGGAGACCTTGTGGAGGGTGGAGAGCTGAGGACATACAAAGTGGGCATCCTCTACTAAAGTGTGGTTCCATGTTGATCAACTATCTCTAGGTTCAGAATTCAATAGAACATAGCTGGTCAAATTAAACTGTTCATCATTTATTCAACCACATCGTTTATATAATGTCCTCCAAACAGAGCGTGATCATTTGAGGGGATGATTACATTATTATTTTTTTTAAACTTAACTGTCTTCTTGGCAGTGCAAGAGCATCTTCCTCTTATCCAGTCTACTATTTCATATGCATGCCCTCACTTTACTACCGCACATTTAACCTTCCAGTAGCCTATGTCTTCATCTCAAATTCACCTAAAATCTTTGTTAGAGAGAACTGAATTGGATGGTGAATTTCCCTGACTGCGTTTGATCCGACTGTCGCCGTAGGCCTACTCGTCTACAGTGTAGAATTTCGTAATGGAATGCGAACTGCTCATCCGGATCGGCACTCTCCTCCCTGTCTCCTTCCAAGTGGTCAGAGAGCTCGAGAGAAGAGGAACATCGACCAGCAAGCTCCAAAACCGTGTTGCTTCTATTTTCAACCACCGACAAAATAGTCGACTGTGCAAATATCAACAGGTCATCTCTCCATCGCCAGACAACATGGTGTCAACAAAACAACAATGTAGACACAAAGTTACACTTTTACCCACTGCTGTTCTATGCGCACAGCAGTCGGCGAGACCAAGGGACGAAGGAAAAAATAAGAAAAAAATGCCTAGCAACCATTATCTAACCAGGTCGCGCGGCGTTGCAGTTCCCCAAGAGAGTGAAACGCATCAATTCATCACTTTTGAGCGTCTAAAAGAGCTCAAAATATAAAAAAATACCCATGAATGATCCCAAATAAACATTGTACACATCAACCATGCATTTTGCATCATTCTCGTTGTAGAGGATGCTAAATACATTTTCATAAAGTCGATTATAATAATTAAAGAATGTAAAAAAGTGAGAAATACTGATAGAGGTGTTTATTCTCGTAATGATGAATGAGGAAAACTATAGACTAGTAGGATAACACGCTTCATGATGAGTAGGAAGAACTGCTTCGGTTTATTTAATAAACAATTAAAGATAGAATCGTGTCAAATCATTGCATTGTAACATTTTAACATACAGACTACTGTTGAAAAACAAATAAGTTTCATAAACGTCTCGGCAAGGTCAAAATGTAGCTAGCTATACCGACACATGGCCACTAAGCTGTAGCTCGGCTTCGATCAAAGTGCACTGAAGATATGGATGCTCGAGTGCAGCAACAGGCGGCTAGTTAGCTAGCAGACTTTGAACCTCCTCGAGCCCCCATCATTAAAAACACTTTACCGAGGGGGGGAAGTCAGAACTCCAACACTTAATGTTGATTTGAAGAGGGAATGAGTAGCTAACTAAACATCGCTGGTTACAAATAATAATATAAGGAAGAGACATTCCACCGCTCAGGCGTTCTAAACGTGGATGAGCATCAGGTCCTTAGCGAAAGTAGGAAGCAAATGGGAGTTGCGAAAACTATCCTATCCACATCTCTTTTCGAACTTTAACAACTTTATGTCACAACAACAGTAAACTTCGCCAAACACTCAATTAACAGCGCATATCGACTAAACCAGACAAATAAGGCAGACTTAAGAGAATAAGCCGAGGAGCTAGGTACTTACGTTCGACTTTGTTGGGGTTGGGCTGCTTGCGCCGAGACATACTGATGATGGTGATGAGGGGCTAAGAAAAAAAAAGAAGCTGCAAAGTTGTTCCGGAGAGGAATCAAAATGGCGTTACTGAGGATGTGCAAAGTTAGACAACTTTGTTCCCCTCTCTTTCTTCCAAATTCCTAAAGAGGAAGAAAGAGTTGAGAGACGAGAGGAAAACACTTATTTCGCTTTCCTCTCTGGCCGTCCCCAAAGCGCTGCTCTATCCTCTCCCCTAAACCTGATAAGTAAGACGCATCACGTGTTGCTCCTGCTAGTCTCCAAGGGGACGTGTTACTGAGGCTGCTGCCACTAGACTTGAGCCAGTAAGCATCTCTACAGGAGGGGTCTCAAAAGAGCAAAACGTTTTATCGAGCGGCGTGGTACCAATGACTGCGTGGTACCCTCAACATAAAACTCTGAGAGAGGAAGTGCACGCGGAGGAAACTCAAGCCCTTTAAAGTTCTAGAACTTGGTTGTTGATTTACACACCTATCATTTAAAAATGAGTGTGATGATTAAATGGTGTTTAAGTAGATACAGGACGCAGTGATGGATTTACAAGCAACCAGTATTTAACTAGTTTCAATAGTTGCATTTAGTTTCAACTGGTGCCTGCGTACTCCCACATTCCTCCAAGCCCTCATCTCTGGATACAGACCCCTCCCCGCGCATATGCTCATCAACCACTGGCCGAGAAGCATTTCCCTCCCCTCTATGCAACTCAGCTGGTAGGAGCCTACGAAGCCCTGATTCACACTGTCTGGGCCACATTGAGATGGAATCAAATATTTGGCTACATTGCTAGTATTTCCAGTAATTCCAACTTTTCTAGCATTTTGTGTAATTATTATATCTAAGTTAGTCTAGACAAGCTACTTTCATTAAGGACAAATGCACTGAAGAGTAAATGTGATATTTTGGTGGGTATGACTTGATAAGGACAGCAATGGAGTTGGAAAGAGCACAAACAGATCTGGGACCAGGCTAAGACGATAGGCCTAGCCCAAAGAGAGATTAGTCATTGTGACTTCCTTCTGTTGATTAGATCCAACCTAAACTTCATTTGATTAGCAGTGTGTGACAATCACCACCATGTTTTGTCACACCACCATATTTGCGCCCCAACTCTCCTCCATAATTGCCAAACAAAAAGTGACGCTTTAGGAACGTTAATAAGGATGCTACATGGGCTGTCATTTGTTGACATCACATTATTCTCAGAGACACTGTGCAATTTGATCACTAAACATTCTAGTAAACCTAAACTCTCTAGGCTTTGCATCCAGGTATGCCCAATAAACCCAACTGAATGGAAAAGACGGGCACCAAATAAAATAAGGAAATTAGATGGTGCTTATATTTCCTATAAGGCATATAGCTAGATCTACACTATGGCATGGGAAGTGAACTCATCTCAGTAGACCATTTTTGAGGTCTTAAAACATCTAGCAAACATCTGATTTTGGGAGTGAGAGCTTATTTGTATATCTAAAATCACAGAAGATACCTAACATATTTCACAATGCTAAGTTAAAGTTCCCACGGGGGGACCAGGGTTCAATTCCCACGGGGGGACCAGGGTTCAATTCCCACGGGGGGACCAGGATGAATATGTATGAACTTTCCAATTTGTAAGTCGCTCTGGATAAAAGCGTCTGCTAAATGACGTAAATGTAAATGTAAATGTAAAGAAAGATGGTCATTGGGGAGCTGTTCGATTTTAGGCTAAAATGTTTATGTTACACATAATGTGCATCAATTTTGGTTTATAAAAAACTATGCTGACCTGAGTGTTTAACACACACACACACACACACACACACACACACACACACACACACACACACACATCTGCTGTTGCATTCACTTATCTGAAGGAACTACTCACAGTATCAGCCTCATGAGCCTGAGATGAATAGTATTTACATTACACCACTAATCCAATCAATTGTTTTCTTTCAAATTCAAATCAAACTATTGACAAACAATTAGCACATTTAGTTTCAAGTTGCTGGGCATGCTTGTCTGATTCACAAACATGTTGGCTTTCCTCTAGGGTGATTCCACTCTTTGTTATCAAGTGCTTGCATGCAAAAAAAATGAAAAAAAATGTATACATCTAGGTTGCGCAAACGTTATGGTCTTCCATTAAAACACTTAAATAGGCATTTTAAAAAGACACCCAATTTCATCACTTTGACTTTCAAGAGACTGTAGCCTACATGGTGGTCAAAAAAGTAGTTTGTGTGCGCGCGCACGCGCGTATTTTAGTTGGCAAAAGTGGCAGGGTGCCCATAGAGATCCCAATAAATGACCGATTCTGAGTGTGGCTTTCTGCTGTCACAAAACACAGCAAAATGAGTGTGATCTTATTTATTGAACGTAACCAAGGCTTCAACCCCGTTGCTAAGGAACAACCATCCCCACTTCGACAACAACAAAGGGTGGATTCCATCGTGTGTGAGGCGGCCACAGCACCGCACATTCTGTAAAACAAGTTCCAGGCGGGTCTGAGCCGCGCGCGAGCGTATATCTGCAAAAGAGTCGAACAAGTTGATAACACTCGACGCATATGGGTCACCATGTTTGAACTTGAAGAACCAGGCCATTTAACGCTGGCCTACAAACTATAATTACACTGTATTTGACTATACACCTGTTGGTTGTTTGGGGGATGACAAGTACATGCTGCACTTACTCAATTGGCTGTGAACTGGCTGCCAAGTTTTTTTCTCCACCTATAGGGCCTATTTAACAATTTACAACTTTTTTGTCATTTTTTACACATTGTAGATGTGTTCTATAAATTGAGTTTGTGTTTAAAGAAAGTGTATGAATTACAGTAATTCGAGTTGTTAAACTAAGATGTTGGCCTGGCTGGCTCCAGCATGTGCTTGGAAGAAAAATGCATAGATAAGGAAGGACGGGGAGTGGTGAAAAACCGGTTTCAGTTGGTGACAGAACAGATGACTTGTAGGTAACAGTTGTTTTCATTGCAGCCTGCATATGGCACTGAAGCTGCACAGAGAGTAGGGCAACTTGTAAATGCTCTCTTTATAACTTGCAGATTCAGATACTGTGTTCCAAGGCGCAATATGCACAAACAAATGGTGTGCAAGCACTTATTTGTGGCAGTTTGATTACACATAAATCACAATTTGGTTATGTCTATAATATCCCTGAGCCCAAAGAGAAAGGTTACTGATTGAAGTGCATAGTCTACCTTAGTGGCAATTCATAAAAGAGCTTGGATGGAAGACATGGAAATTATACTCAGGAAAGGTGAAGAGAATAACAACAATTATAAGGGGCAACTAAATGTTAGCCACAAGTGCAAGAATGTCCTCTCCCTCTAACATCTCTTGTTAGGATTTTGCAGAAATGACAGGTCGTGCAATAGAGCTTGACTCACTCTTCCATGGAAGTCTCTTTGCCAACAGATGTTTTTTCAAAAACATTTCAAGAACTCTGATTTAATCCCATTGATTGAATCAGATCCACTACTCTACCCTGTACCTTGACCGCTGCCCTATGTACAGTACATAATCATTGAACAATGGAAACTTTAATCATGTTTACATACTGTTTTACTACTTTATATGTACAGTGCCTTGGGAAAGTATTCAGACCTCTTGACTTTTTCCACATTTTGTTAGTTTACAGCCTTATTCTAAAATGGATTAAATGTTTTTTTTTCATCATCAGTCTACACACAATACCCCATAATGACAAAGCAAAAATAGGTTTTTAGAATTTTTTGCTAATAAAAAAATACTTAAATATAACATTTACATAAGTACTCAGTATTTTGTTGAAAAACCTTTGGCAGTGAATACAGCCTAGAGTCTTCTTGGGTATGACTCTACAAGCTTGGCACACCTGTATTTGGGGAATTTCTCCCATTCTTCTCTGCAGATCCTCTCAAGCTCTGTCAGGTGGAATGGGGAGCGTTGCTGCACATCTATTTTCAGGTCTCCAGAGATGTTTAATCAGGTTCAAGTCTGGGCTCTGGCTGGGCCACTCAAGGACATTCAGAGACTTGTTCCAAAGCCATTCCTGCGTTGTCTTGACCCTGTGCTTAGGGTCGTTGTCCTGATGGAAGGTGAATGTTCTCCCCAGTCTGATGTTCTTAGAGCTCTGGAGCAAGTTTTCATCAAGGATCTCTCTGTACTTTGCTCCATTCATCTTTGCCTCGATCCTGACTAGTCTCCCAATCCCTGCCGCTGAAAAACATCCCCACAGCATGATTCTGCCATCACCATGCTTCATCCTAGGGATGGTGCCAGGTTTCCTCCACATGTGACGCTTGGCATTCAGGCCAAAGAGTAAAATCTTGGTTTCATCCATTGGTGTAAAATACTTAAGTAAAAATACTTTAAAGTAGTACTTAAGTCGTTTTTTGGGGTATCTTTACTTTACTTTACTATTTATATTTTTCACAACTTTTACTTCACTACATTCCTGAAGAAAATTATGTACTTTTACTCCATACATTTTACCTGACACCCAAACGTACTCGTCACATTTTGAATGCTTAGCAGGACAGGAAAATGGTCTAATTCACACACTTATCAAGAGAACATCCCTGGTCATCCCTACTGCCTCTGATCTGGCGGACTCACTAAAGACATGCTTCGTACAGTAAATTGTGTCTGAGTGTTGGAGCTTGAGTGTTTTGAGTGTTTTGATACTTAAGTATATTTTAGCGATGACATTTACTTTGATACTTAAGTATATTTAAAACCAAATACTTTTAGACTTTTACTCAAGTCGTTTTTTACTGGGTGACTTTCACTTTTACTTGAGTCATTTTCTATTAAGGTATCTTTACTTTTACTCAAGTATGACAATTGTGTACTTTTTCCACCACTGGTTTCATCAGACCAGAGAATCTTGTTTCTCATGGTATGAGAGTCTTTAGGTGCCTTTTGGCAAACTCCAAACGGCCTGTCATGTGTCTTTTACTAAGGAGTGGCTTCCGTCTGGCCACTCTACCATAAAGGCCTGATTGGTGAAGTGCTGCAGAGATGGTTGTCCTTCTGCAAGGTGCTCCCATCTCCACAGAGGAACTCCGATGGTCCCTCTGACACGCCCGTCAGAGGGACCATCGGGTTCTTGGTCACCTCCCTGATAAAGGCCATTCTCCCCCAATTGCTCAGTTTTGCCAGGCGGCCGGCTCTAAGAAGAGTCTTGGTGGTTCCAAACTTCTTCCATTTAAGAATGATAGAGGCCACTGTGTTCTTGGGGACCTTCAATGCTGCAGAAATGTTTTGGTACCCTTTCCCAGATCTGTGCCTCGACACAATCCTGTCTCGAAGCTCTACGGATAATTCCTTCAACCTCATGGCTTGGTTTTTGCTCTGACATGCACTGTCAACTGTGGGATCTTATATAGACAGGTGTGCCCCTTTCCAAATCATGTCCAATCAATTGAATTTACCACAAGTGGACTCCAATCAAGTTGTAGAAACATCTCAAAGTGTCAAGGGGTCTGAATACTTTCCGAAGGCACTGTATATAGTGTATTCTAGCAATGGCTCATCCTCTATAACTACTGATGTACACACCTTTTCTATTCATATACTGTCCATACTGTCTATACACTCCATTCACATACATATATATTTATTTATATTCTGGTCTCTGATATGTATTTATATTCCGGACTCTGACATGTATTTATATTCCGGACTCTTACATTTATTTATATTCTGGACTCTGACATTTATTTATATTCTGGACTCTGATATTGCTCGTTCTGATATGTCTTAATCTCTTGTTATTTCTTTCTTCTTCTTTCTTAAAAATGTTGTTTTTTACATTCGGATTATGTGTCTATTGTTTTGTATTGCTAGTAATTGCTGCACTGTTGGAGCTAGAATCATAAGCATTTCACTGCACCTGCGATAACATCTGCAAAGCTGTGAACACGACCAATAAACTTTGATTTGATTTGATTTGAACCATGAATAGAAGTATTCTAATATCGTCTAACCAACCAGGAACTAGATGACAATGTAATTTTTATGTTTCTTGTCAGCTTGGTTTCTACTGGTTGAAGAGGTTTACAGTCCTTTGTTGACCCCAAATCACCACAATATCCTTTTGAAGACCCTGTCACCTGGGCAGTGTTCATTGGGCACCAAACGTATGTAAACGGAGTGAAACAGGGAGGGACTACCTAGACTTGTCTCTCTTCTCTCTTTTCTCTCTTTTCTCTCTTCTCTTGGAGGACCTTAGCCCTAGGACCATGCCTCAGGACAACCTGTCCTGAAGACTCCTTGCTGTCCCCAGTCCACCTGCTGTCCCCAGTCCACCCCAGTCCACCTGCTGCTGCTCCAGTTTCAACTGTTCTGCCTGCGGCTATGGAACACTGACCTGTTCACCGGACATGCTACCTTGTCCCGGACCTGCTGTTTTTGGCGCTCTCTCTCTACTGCACCTGCTGCCTCTAACTCTGAATTATCGGCTATGAAAAGCCAACTGACATTTACTCCTGAGGTGCTGACCTGTTTCACCTTCTACAACCAAGGTGATTATTATTATTATTATTATTTGACCCTGCTGGTCATCTATAAATGTTTGAACATCTTGGCCATGTACTGTTATAATCTTCACCCGGCACAGCCAGAAGAGGACTGGCCACCCCTCAGAGCCTGGTTCCTCTCTAGGTTTCTTCCTAGGTTCCTGCCTTTCTAGGGAGTTTTTCCTAGCCACTACATCTGCATTGCTTGCTGCTTGGGGTTTTAGGCTGGGTTTCTGTACAGCACTTTGTGACATTGGCTGATGTAAAAAGGGCTTTATAAATTCATTGGATTGATTGATTGACTTGTCCAATAAGAAACACTCATTTTGCTTTTCATTTCTGTTTTCAAATGTTTTCCGTTGCGTGTCTTAATGACCACAACTCTGAATAAATATGAAACCTATGTTGCCTATGCTGACACTGTCCTGATATTAAGGGAAAAAACACTGACAAAAACGTTTCCAAGTTTGAGGATAATAGCAGGGGCGCAACTTTGGTTTTAGAAGTGGGTGGGACATAATATATATATATATTTTTTTTTATCCAGTCGGATAAACACTCCAAACAGCCTACCCGACCACTCGGAGGCGTCCAGATGGTCCTAAAGCACACAGTTGCCTCGTTTCGCATCACATTCCAAAGATAAAACTGAGGGGTACACAAAAATGCAATTTCAGAATGTGGGGGGCTCGTCCCCAGTGAAAGTTGCGCCCCTGGACAGTAGGATATAAGAGTGAGGAGCGGGAAGGAGGAGGAGGAGGAGAGAGAGCGAGAGAGAGAGAGAGAAAGAGAGAGAGAGAGAGAGAGAGAGAGAGAGAGAGAGAGAGAGAGAGAGAGAGAGAGAGAGAGAGAGAGAGAGAGAGAGAGAGAGAGAGAGAGAGAGAGAGAGAGAGAGAGAGGCAATGTAAGCATGTTTCCCATGCCAATAAAGCCCCTTAAATTGAATTCAACCCTGTTAAAGGATCCAAATTGTTTGGAGTGCTCAAGTGCTTTGAGACCTGACCTGTACTGCAGTGTGGCTGTCTGTCCTACTAAAGGCTATGCCCAGAGGCCATCACACAGTCTGTGATGAAACAACCTTGGGATTTGTCACAACAGTAGCAGTAGAACCGCAGTTAATCATTGACCTGTTGCTAGTTGGTGTGTCATTGTGTGAGGTTGTTGCTGCATTTGTGTGGTTGGGTGGATCATGAGTCACTAAAATGGCGGGTAAATGAGGCTGGGCTGGGGCATAGAGATAGATAGAAGACTCTAGTGCCCAAAAGGGCAGTGCCATTGAGGACCAGGGGTTGGAACCGGTTCAGGGAACAGAACAGAAAAATAACCGACTTTTTAGAGGAACGGAAACAGAAACGCGAAAAAAAAGTGATCCCTAGTGTTCAAGGAACAGAACAGTTATTTTCAAATCCTGAGAACCGGTTAATAACAATCTTTTAAGTTCAGAGCAATTTTTTCAGTCCCACAAAAAATCCCATCAAAGCTCCTATGCAAAGCACTCACTCTGTCACTCAGTGTCTGCCTGCCAGCTTTTTCTAGGCTAGTTAAGGATACTATTAGCAATCATGTTTCACATTGGATTTATTAACTACAAAAAGGTAAGACGTGTTTTGAATTCTGGTGCCGCTGCACACACAAGCTTGTTATTAGCTCTGGTCCAGGGTGTTGAGCCAGCGTTCAGACATTCAATGTTCCTCCATATTAGCCACTCCCCTGTAGATAACTAGACAATTATATACTATGTAATTCAGTGAAGTAGGAATGATAGGCCTACTACTAATAACCTAAACACTTCAATCCAAGCCTCCTCCATGTCTACCCCTGTCTCTCGCTCTCTCCCCACTCGCAAAATTTCAGTCTCAACGCACACCTTACACTTGTCCATCCATTAAGCACGTAAACAATTAGCTAGCCCGGTGTAGTGATACTGATGGTTTGTTGAGGACTATCAGCATTTTGAAATAGTCAACTGGGTGGGACTTCCTATGGCTTAAGGAAGGATCACATAATTCTATTCAGGTTGTCAAGAGGGATCAGCCAATGAATTATACTCATGAGCAAACATTCCATATCTGCAGGTGGCAGTAAATCGCAGAGCTTGGCTTTATACCGGTTCAAACAAAACACTCCAGGGGGCAGTATGCATCCTTTCAGTTTGTTTACCAACTCATAGAAGTAGTAGAAAAAGAAAATGGACTACTTCAAAATGTAGATGGATTCAGTGGAGCTCCACATGCTCTAACGCAGGGTTTCCCAAAGAGATTAGGAAACCCTACTCTAACAGATGCCATAATGGGACAGATAGAATGTTGTGTCCTTTAACTGTCTCTATGGGCTGGGGTGAGACAGTCCAACATTGGGCAGAGCTGTATGGATGGTTGCTATGGCTTCACACCTGTTATTGAGGATGCTTTCCAGTTGCCACCTTTCAGACAAACACGAGAGCCACACAAAGTTCCTCAGACGCAGGCAGTCCATACATTACCAGTGTATTCACAATTCATTTTCAATCAGAACAAGCAAATTCTTTCCAAATGGGTTACTTTATTCAGACTGAGGTGTTTATATGAGGGTATTTTATTCAGAATGAGCTCTTGTGAATTTTATTTTATGTTTTTTTCAGTGACTCCTAGCACTGAAACACAGACTCCTTTCTCTGATAGTGACCCAAGCCATCTTCTGCTTGGAAAGTCCACACAGTGAGTGAAGCATTTGACAAAGAGAAAAGGAGTCTACAAAGACAATAAAAAGTTGAAAACATGGAAACAATAATATTGTATTGCCTATAACAATGTATCCAAATTCACATGTACAATCACCAAAAGCGACAATGTATCAACATCCAGCTAAAATAGCATCACTGTCCAATTTGACCACAGAGCACCGTTACTGATAAATAACACAGTGACATTGATGTAACAGGATACATTAATGGGTTCACAAATTGTTATGTCAACAATAAAACCAACAAGGAACTTCTCACATTTGGCATGGAGAATTATCTATTTGTACTGTCTCACACTGAAAAGAGCAGGCCCTCTAGTGGACCAGACTGGAAACTGCTGATGTATGCCTACTCAGTCAGGACATTTTTGCTTTTGAAGTGTTTATTTTAAGTAAGAGTTTCATTTTGGAATCATCAGTAGTCAGAAGAACGTTAAGAAGCCTAATTTGTTTGTTGTTTGTTGAAATATGTAGCAAGGGATTCAGAGTACCTGCAGAGCAAATAACAAATAACTAATTTACAAGAATTTACAAGAATCTTTAGACTGACATTATGCACTTTCACAAAACATGGATTTCTAATTTGAATTATGATGCAGGTCGGTTTTCATCA
This sequence comes from Salvelinus fontinalis, assembly GCF_029448725.1. Lineage (NCBI taxonomy): Eukaryota > Metazoa > Chordata > Actinopteri > Salmoniformes > Salmonidae > Salvelinus > Salvelinus fontinalis. The sequence continues at coordinate 31,132,786 of NC_074689.1, forward strand.
AATGGTTTAGTTTTGTACGTGGTTTTGATTTGTACATGGGCCAGTTTCCCGGACACAGATTAAGTGTAACGATCCTCTTCGTCTGATGAAGAGTAGTCAAGATCGGACCAAAACGCAGCGCGGTAAGTGCCCATGTTAATTTATTATAACAGAACACGAAACAAAATAACAAAGATAGACCAACACAAAACAGTTCTTTCTGGTGCAGATACAAAGACAGAAAACAACTACCCACAAACCACAGGTGGGAAAAGGCTACCTAAGTATGGTTCTCAATCAGAGACAACGATAGACAGCTGCCTCTGATTGAGAACCACACCCGGCCAAACACACAGAAAAAGAAAACATAGAACACACAACATAGAATGCCCACCCCAACTCACGCCCTGACCAAACCAAAAATAGAGACATAAAAAGGATCTCTAAGGTCAGGGCGTTATATTAAGCTTCGTTTTAGACTAAGAATAAGCATGTTTAAGATAGATTCTTCATTCAAAGTAGTTTTAAATCTAGTACTAGGCTTAATCTGTGTCCAATAATTCTATATGTTTATAGAATGACAAATCTAAAGTAAAACAGCTAATATCTCAGTACATTGTTCGTTATTTCAGTAGCATTCACCACACTATCCAAAAACTATTGACCAAATATGGCCAAATTGATTTATTATTCTCCTCTCATCCCTTATGTAATCTAATTCATATTAAACCTTTGTCTCCCCTATCTTTTATGAAAGTGACATTGAAGCAGGCAATGTGGTAACCGTATTGGTTCACCAAAACAACATGCACATCATGTTGACCCTGGAGAGGAGAGCAGAGGAAGAATAAATTCATAATATAAACTTCAAAAGGATGAGTCCAAATATACACTTCACAATATCAGATGCAATCATTATCAAATAACAATTGCACACAAGTTTACCAGTGGTAAATTGTCCAGATTCTTCATAATCAATCAATTACGCAAATAAACACACACACAATTTTAAAGTTTAAGAAACACATCCAAGTGAACCAAAGTTGTATATTAGTCATCAATCTATTCAATGTATCATTCATTTTTGCACACCATTGTGCTAGAGTGCACCCTGCTAATGCATTCTGTTAATGCGTCCCGTCTATCTATGCTGTCCATGTTTTCAACAGTATAGCTTACATTTTAGCATAAGGCCTATATGCCCTCTAACAAATGTGTATATGGATCAACAAAACATAACCTACACATACAGTCCCTTTAGAAAGTATTCACACCTCCTGACCTTTTCCACATTTTGTTGTGTTACAGCCTGAATTTTAAGTGGATTAAATGTAGATGTTTTTGTCACTAGCTTACACACAATACCCCATAATGTAAAAGTGGAATTATGTTTTTGAGCCAATCAGTTGTGTTGTGACAAGGTAGGGGTGGTATACAGAAGATAACCCTATTTGCTAAAAGACCAAGTCCATATTGTGGAAAGAACAGCTCAAATAACCAAAGAGAAACGACATGAAGGTCAGTCAATGCGGAAACATTTCAGGAACTTTGAACGTTTCTTCAAGTGCAGTTGCAAAAACTATCAAGCGCAATGATGAAACTGGCTCTCATGAGGACTGCCACAGGAAAGGAAAACCCAAAGTTACCTCTGCTGCAGAGGATAAGTTCATTAGAGTTAACTGCACCTCAGATTGCAGCCTAAATAAATGCTTCACAGAGTTCAAGTAACAGACACATCTCAACATCAACTGTTCATAGGAGACTGCATGAATCAGGCTTTTGTGGTCGAATTGCTGCAAATAAACCACGACTAAAGGAGACCAATAAGAAGAAGAGACTTGCTTGGGCCAAGAAACACGAGCAATGGACATTAGACCGGTGGAAATCTGTTCTTTGGTCTGATGAGTCCAAATTAGACATTTTTGGTCCCAAACGCTGTGTCTTTATAAGACGCAGAGCAGGTGAACGGATGATCTCTGCATGTGTGGTTCCCACTGTGAAGAATGGAGGAGGTGGTGTGATGGTGTGGGGGTGCTTTGCTGGTGACACTGTCAGTGATTTATTTAGAATTCAAGGCACACTTCACCAGCATGGCTACCAAAGCATCCCATCTGGTTTGTGCTTGATGGGACTATCATCTATTTTTCAACAGGACAATGACCAAAAACACACCTCCAGGCTGTGTAAAGGCTATTTGACCAAAAAGGAGAGTGATAGAGTGCTGCATCAGATGAACTGGCCTCCACAATCACCCGACCTCAACCCAATTGAGATGGTTTTGGATGAGTTGGACCGCAGAGTGAAGGAAAAGTAGCCAAGAAGTGCTCAGTATATGTGGGAACTCCTTCAAGACTGTTGGAAAAGCATTCCAGGTGAAGCTGGTTGAGAGAATGCCAAGCGTGTGCAAAGCTGTCATCAAAGTAAAGGGTGGCTAATTTCAAGAATCTAAAATCTAAAATATATTTTGATTTGTTTAACACTTCTTTGCTTACTACATGATTCTATATGTGTTATTTCACAGTTTCGATGTCTTCACTATTATTCTACAATGTAGAAAATAGTACAAATAAAGAAAAACCCTTGAATGAGTAGCTGTGTCCAAACTTTTGACTGGTACTGTATCTGTAAGGTCCCTCAGTCGAGCAATTAATTTAAAATACAGATTCAACCACAAAGACCAGAGATGTTTTCCAATGCCTCGCAAAGAAGGGCACCTATTGGTAGATGGATAAAAAAATTAAAAAGCAGACATTGAATATCCTGTTGAGCATGGTGAAGTTATTAATTACACTTTGGAAGGAGTATCAATATACCCAGCCACTACAAAAATACAGGCGTACTTCTTAACTCAGTTGGCGGAGAGGAAGGAAACCGCTCAAGGATTTCACCATGAGTCCAATGGTGACTTTTAAACAGTAACAGAGTTTAATAGCTGTGATAGTAGAAAACTGAGGATGGATCAACAATATCGTAGTTACTTCACAATACTAACCTAATTGACAGAGTGAAAAGAAGGAAGCCTGTAACAGAATAAAAATATTCCAAAACATGCATCCTGTTTGCAACAAGGCACTAAAGCAATACTGCAAAAAATGTGGCAACGCAATTAACGTTTTGTCCTGAATACAAAGTGTCATGTTTGGGGCAAATCCAACAACACAAGAAAATCTGGAATAAGTCAAGGGGTATGAATACTTTCTGAAGGCACTGTCCCCCTCTACTCTGTAACACAATGTGCATTTAATGCAAGAGAGACTTAAGATGTTATTTTTAGGTTGAGTTTTTCTTGACATGGGGCTTAATTCAATCAAACCCGCATTTCTGTATTTACACCATAGTGTTTTCCCCCATGGTCAAATAAACTCACAGACTGGACTATATAAAAACCTACAACTACAGTACTACCATGCAGTGAAGTTTGTAAACATAGTGAGTTACTACATATGGTAGTTACTGGGTATGATCGAATTCCAGCCCTGATCTGCTATTAGTACCACACGTACCTCCTTTCTTCCGGGAGCAGAAGGTGAAGCAGGGGAAATCGGGCAGGCACAGGGGCTCGTCATGGGATAACGGAGCCACCACTCCTGTGAGCACATTAGCAGACAGGTATAGCTCCTCAATAGACTGCCCTGTGGGAGAGGGATACACAGAGAGGGCAAACACTCACTTCCTGCCGGGGAAAAATTGTGTGACTCAACCTAGTTTTAATTTAGGATCATTGTAGCTTTCACAAAGCATCAATGTAGCAGGTGGGGTGAATTTGCCAAAAGTAATTAATTTACCTTGATTTCTGCCTTAAATCAACAATAGGATTTCAAGGCTTATTGGCTTATTCAGTGTCCATGCTGACAATGCAATTACATACCATTTACCAACCTAAATTGAATGATGATGATCTGGCGTCTTTTCCCTATGGGTGGATGCAGTTGAATTGATATTTTTCCTACAGTATTCTTCAGGGCAATATGTTTGAAAACATACACTCATACCCGGCCGGTAAGCACTGTTTGTTGACGATGTGGAATGTTTCAACCTCATCTTTTACAGTGAGAGAGGGAATTATGATGTCAGTTCTATTCATTTAATCTCTACATTTCATATTGATGTGTTCCATTAAGTTAGGGTCAATGTTATGGTCGGTGTAAGGGAGCTATAACACCAATGGCTTTGTTTGGAAGGGAAGTGCAAACACTCAACAAAGGGAAGGCCAGAGAAATATTGAACTCACGAAGCAGAAGTGACACTCTCAAATTGCCCTTGTAGGATGGTGGCATGGGAGGGCATGTGTTAACACTGATGCCAATGTCCTGTAAAGGGTCTGGAAAAAACAAACAGAAACATTAGAGCAACTTAAGACATTTTTTACTTTTTCTTATGAGAAGAAGAAATTAATTAATCCATAAAATGAAACTGACATGACTATCACAGTACAGCAATTTGATAAAAAATACAGTGCCTTCAGAAAGTATTCCCACCCCTTGACTTAATTATTTTTTTATTGTGTTACAAAGTGGGATTAAAATGAATTGAATTGTCATTTTTTGTCAGCATTCTACACAAAATACTCTAACTTCAAAGTGGAAGAAAAGTTCTAACATTTGTAAGGCACTGCATCTCAGTGATTGATGCGTCACTACAGACCCTGGTTCGATTCCAGACTGTATCACAACATAAGATGGTGCACAATTGGCCCAGCATTGTTAGGGTTTGGCCGGGGTAGGCCGTCGTTGTAAATAAGAATTTCTTCTTAACTGACTTGCCTAGTTAAATAAAAAAATAAAATTTTTATGTTGTCAAAACTGTGCCACTGTCTTCTTGGTAAGCAACTAAATTTGGCCTTGTGTTTTAGGTTATTGTCTTGCTGAAAGGTGAATTAATCTTCCAGTGTATGGTGGAAAGCAGACTGAATCAAGTTTTCCTCTAGGATTTTGCCTGTGCTTAGCTCAATTCCATTTATTTTATGTCCTGAAAACCCCCCCAGTCCTTAACGATTACAACCATACCCATAACATGAAGCAGCCACCACTATGCTTGAAAATAATGAGAGTAGTTCTAAGTAATGTGTTGTATTGGATTTGCCCCAAACATAACACTTTGTATTCAGGAAAAAACAGTGTTTTTTTCAGTATTACTTTAGTACCTTGTTGCAAACAGGATGCATGTTTTGGAATATTTTTTATTCTGTACAGACTTCCTTCTTTTCACTCTGTCATTTAGTTTAGTATTGTGAAGTAACTACAATGTTGTTGATCCATCCTCAGTTTTCTCCTGTCACAGCCATTAAACTGTGCAACCATACAAAGTGAGTCGCTGCAACTTATTATGTGACTTGTTAAGCACATTTTCACTCCTGAACTTATTTAGGCTTGCCACTACAAAGGGGTTGAATACTTATTGACTCAAGACATTTCAGCTTTTCATTTTTAATTCATTTGTAAAATAAAAAATAAAATAAATAATCTAAAAACATAATTCCACTTTGACATTATGGGGTATTGTGTGTAGGCCACAAAAAAAAAATCCCTTACAATTTTAAATGCAGGATGTAACACAACAAAATGTGGAAAAAAGTCAAGGGGTGTGAATACTTTCTGAAGGCACTGTAGCCCCACTGTGGTAGTGCTACAGCTCTACTCAGCGTCAAGGAATCAAAACATGTGCAGTTCAATAATACATTCTTGGTAGGCAGTCGTCGTTAACATTAACTCACTCTTTGCCTCACCACTGTAATGTTTGCTTCCTTGCCACTGGGCACAAACTGGTTGACTCAGTGTTGTTTCCAACATGGAGTAGACGTTGAATTGACGTCTGTGCCCAGTGTTTTTGTACTGTCGTATTATCACATAGTGAGTTGCTTTGCAAATGAAAAGGAATACTTTTTTTTTAACTCACCACAGCTGGCTGCGATAGAACATCTGCAGTTTGTCCGTGTTGCAAATAGTGTGGACAGGTCATTGGACCTCCTGAACTAACCCCCTCTGGGGCCAGTAGGCCAGCAGGATAGATAGAACCAAGAGCAGAGCTTGGTGAGGCATAGTTCCTTCCATACACTCTTTGGATCTTGTCAGGACTTAAGACCAGGCTCTCACTGGGTGACTGATCTTTGCTCTCCGCAAAGCAAGAGGAAGTAACCAGCATGCCAGACTTCCCCAATTTCAGTGTGTGTGTGTGCGTGTGTGCGTGTGTGTGTGCGTGCGTGCGTGTGTGCGTGCGTGCGTGTGCGAGAAAGATAATGAGTGTGAGACACAGACACACAGACAGAGAGAGAGAGAGAGAGAGAGAGAGAGAGAGAGAGAGAGAGAGAGAGAGAGCAATGTTAACATATGTTTCCCATGTGAATAAAGCCCTTACATTGAAATTGAATTGAGAGAGAGGGGGATAGGGAGAGAGAGAGAGAAAGAGCAAGAGGGAAAGAGGGAAAGACAGAAAGAGAGAGAGAGCCACCCTCTTCAACATATATATCAACAAATTGCCGAGGGCACTAGAACAGTCTGCAGCACCCGGCCTCACCCTACTAGAATCTGAAGTCAAATGCCTACTGTTTGCTGATGATCCGGTGTTTCTGTCCCCAACCAAGGAGTGCCTACAGCAGCACCTAGATCTTCTGCACAGATTCTGTCAGACCTGGGCCCTGACAGTAAATCTCAGTAAGACAAAAATAATGGTGTTCCAAAAAAGGTCCAGTTCCCAGGACCACGAATAAAAATTCCATCTAGACATCGTTGCCCTAAAGCACACAAAAAACTGTTCATACCTCGGCCTAAACATCAGCACCACAGGTAACTTCCACAAAGCTGTGAATGATCTGAGAGACAAGGCAAGATGGGCCTTCTATGCCATCAAAAGGAACGAAAAATTCAACATACCAATTAGGATCTGACTAAAAATACTTAAATCAGTTATAGAACACATTGCCCTTTATGGTTGTGAGGTCTGAGGTTCGCTCACCAACCAAGAATTCACAAAATGGGACAAACACCAAATGGAGACTCTGCATGCAGAATTTTGCAAAAATATCCTCCGTATACAACGTAGAACACCAAATAAAGCATTCAGAGCAGAATCAGGCCGAAACCCGCTAATAAAAGAGCCGTTAAATTCTACAACCACCTAAAAGGAAACAATTCCCAAACCTTCCATAACAAAGCCATCACCTATAGATAAATAAACCCAGAGAAGAGCCTCCTAAGCAAGCTGGTCCTGGGGCTCTGTTCACAAACACAAACAGACACCACAGAGCCCCAGGACAGCAACACAATTAGACCCAACCAAATCATGAGAAAGCAAAAAGATAATTACTTGACACATTGGAAAGAATTTACAAAACAACTGAGCATGACTAGAATGCTATTTGGCCCTAAACAGAGAGTACACAGTGGCAGAATACCTGACCACTGTGACAGAGCCAAACATAAGGAAAGCTTTGACTATGTACAGACTCAGTGAGCATAGCCTTGCTATTGAGAAAGGCTGCCAAAGGCAGACCTGGCTCTCAAGAGAAGACAGGCTATGTGCATACTGCCCAAAAAATGAGGTGGAAACTGAGCTGCACTTCCTAACCTCGAAGCCAAATGTATGACTGTATTAGAGACACATATTTCCCTCAGATTACACAGATCCACAAAGAATTTGAAAACAAATCCAATGTTGATAAACTCATATCTATTGGGTGAAATACCACAGTGTGCAATCACAGCAGCAATATTTGTGACCTGTTACCACAAGAAAAGGGCAACCAGTGAAGAACAAACACTATTGTAAATACAACCTATATTTATGTTTATTTATTTTCCCTTTTGTACTTTAACTATTTGCACATCATTACAACACTGTATATAGACATAATATGACATTTGCAATGTATTTATTATTTTGGAACTTTTGTAAGTGTAATGTTTACTGTTAATTTTGTATTGTTTATTTCACTAAGTGTTTATTATCTATTTCACTTACTTTGACAATGTAAACATATGATTCCCATGCCAAAAAAGCCCTTAAATTGAAATTAAATTGAGAGAGAGAGAGAGAGAGAGAGAGAGAGAGAGAGAGAGAGAGAGAGAGAGAGAGAGAGAGAGAGAGAGAGAGAGAGAGAGAGAGAATGTGACTAATTTCACTTCTCTGTTCTCTGATATCAATGGTTCTCTATTGGCATAGACAACTACCATTATGAGCTTGTACAGAATACACATAATAGAAATACTCCTTTGACTGATCTGATTGATTATATAGCATCTTATAGCATATAGCATGAAAAATGACTCACCTAACATGTACTGACTTTCTAATTATTGAACATACAATGCACTATACTGCATTTGCACGCTCTCTGCTAACGTCTTTCATTTTCACGTTCTCTGCTAAAGTCTTTTATTTGCACGCTCTCTGCTAGTCTTTCTAAAAGTTGGTCAACAATATAACATAGACTCTAATACAATTTGCAGTTGCAAGTTTACCAAATATTTCTTAAGTTTAGAATGGGAGTACACCACATATAAATTCCTTAACCTGATTTTGAGAAATGGAGGAAATTGAAAATGTTTTCGAACAGCAGTCAATATGCACAAATGTCTTGCTGTGTAGTACATGGTTACAACTTAGTTGGGCGCAATGATTGGCAGCACGAGAGACAGCGAGAGACAGCCAAACCAAAGATTTGTATAACTAACCCAAGATAGACCAGAGCCTGTCGTTTCCAATGGAAGCAAATTAATCATGGCGTGCAAAACAAGCAAGGAGGTGGGCAGAGCCAGTGAGCTAGTGAGATCCTATTGGCGCGTTCTAGCATTTATTTGCATTTTTCCGCTAGGGAACGCCTACTCTGAATTGCGCGTGTGTGATAACTCAATTCGCCCTTGCACTCCTTCTAAACAATGCATTTTTTTTTTTACTTTGGCAAAGTCTACACAACGCAGTCAACTGTGTGTTTTACAGATTTTAGTTTTGGAAACAGAAAACTGTATGGAGATCAAATGTTTAATCGATGAGTAAATTTGCAGAATGTCGCCAAAATCCATCTCACTCCATCTTCTCCCACTTTTGGCCACTACAATTGCTCTCATCACCATATTTGGTAGTGAGCGGAAACAGCAACCGGATGCTTCATATTTATACATCCGGTGAAATTTCTGGCTCATTGTTCTATCTGTGGCCAAGGGATACCACAGAGAGCGCACTTGGTTCGTGCCCGTTCTTCGCTTCTTGTTGTTGTGAGCTTGGTAAATTAAGGGACTACGATGAAACTGATATTTCTATTGGAATACTAACAACAGTCGCTGCTGGTAATACTGGGGTGGTGGTAAACACACCGGGAACAGTGTATTGATGTCTCCAAACACGGCATGAGGCTTTCGGTGGAATACCGCTGAACTCAGACGGATGGACTACTCACACCCCTCCACCGGACCTGTCCTCATCTATCCCCAGCTATGGAACCTCACAAACTGGCTGCCATACAGTCTTGATGTCGGTACGGATGTCAGTTTGCCATTCTGGTATTCGGTCGCTGTGTCTTCCAGAGGCAGGTGATGAGTCAGTTCGTCTCCAGCTCTGTATGGACCCCGTCTCATGTTACTGGACACTAGCGGAACAACAGGTCCGAGTGTGGTAAGACAGCACGATGTTTTCGTTATTACCAAGCAGGCAGGCAGGCATGGATGCACAGAAGGTTTTGCCATTACACTATTACATTACCCCTGGGCTCATGCTTAATTTTGACAGGCATTCGTTGAACTGTCAGTTCTTTGAAACAGATAATTTATAGTAAAACAAATAGTTGAACTACATTCTTGTCATCAAACATTCCCGCTAGGTTTACATAGGCTGTACATTACTGCTATGCTGTCCAATCTCTTCCAAAAACAGCTCCAACATGACATCAGTACAAGAACTACAGTCATTATACTACCAGGGAACAAACACTGGTTGACGGGCTATTTCAGTGTGATAAAATGAGCTTAACTTTTCTTCTCTCATGTCTTCCAGTCCATTGCAGAGTTTGACCTGAGGTCGCTACACTGAGGTGAAGTGGCAAGATGCCACGAGCTGAGTTTGGCCATGCCCCCTCATGACCACATCAGCTTCAACTTCCACTGCCAGCAGGAGGCACAGGAGTGGGCCACCGTGGTGATGTCATCACTCAGAGAGGCACATAGGGGTCAGGCACCACCTACAGTGGCAAGAAAAAGTATGTGAACCCTTTGGAATTACCTGGATTTCTGCATAAATTGGTCATCAAATTTGATCTGATCTTCATCTATGTCATGACAATAGACAAACAGTGTGCTTAAACTAATAACACACAAATTCTTGTATTCTTCTTGTCTATGTTGAATACCTCATTTAAACATTCAGCGTGTAGGTTGGAAAAAGTATGTGAACCCCTAAGCTAATTGCTTCTCCAAAAGCTAATTGGAGTCAGCTAACCTGGAGTCCAATCAATTAGATGAGATTGGAGATGTTGGTTAGAGCGGCCTTTCCCTATGAAAAACACTCACAAAATTTGAGTTTACTATTCACAAGAAGCATTGCCTGATGTGAACCATGCCTCGAACAAAAGAGATCTCAGAAGACCTAAGATTAAGAATTGTTGACTTGCATAAAGCTGGAAAGTGTTACAAAAGTATCTCTAAAAGCCTTGATGTTCATCAGTCCACGTTAAGACAAATTGTCTATAAATTGAGAAAGTTCAGCACTGTTGCTACTCTCCCTAGGATTGGCCGTCCTGCAAAGATGACTGCAAGAGCACAGTGCAGAATGCTCAATGAGGTTAAGAAGAATCCTAGTGTCAGCTAAAGACTTACAGAAATCTATGGAACATGCTAACATCTCTGTTGACGAGTCTATGATATATAAAACATTAAACAAGAATTGTGTTTATGGGAGGACACCACGGAAGAAGCCACTGCTGTCCAAAAAACATTGCTGCACGTCTGAAGTTTGCAAAAGAGCCCCCAAATGGTTCACAGCGTTAACTGCAAAATATTCTGTGGACAGATGAAACTACAGTTGCATTGTTTGGAAAGAACACACAACACTATGTTTGGAGAAAAAAAGGCACAGCACATCACAACCTCATCCCAACTGTAAAGTATGGTGGAGGAAGAATCATGGTTTGGGGCTGCTTTGCTGCCTCAGGGCCTGGACAGCTTGCTATCATCAACGGAAAAATGAATTCCCAAATTTGTCGACTTTTTGCAGGAGAATGTTAGGCTATCTGTCCCCCAATTGAAGCTCAACAGAAGTTGGGTGATGCAACAGGACAACGACCCAAAACAGAGAAGTAAATCAACAACAGAATGGCTTCAACAGAAGAAAATACGCTTTCTGGAGTGGCCCAGTCCTAGTCCTCACTTCAACCCGATTGAGATGCTGTGGCGTGACCTCAAGAGAGCAGTTCACACCAGACATCCCAAGAATATTGCTTAAAAAACTTCTTATGGCTGCAGGGGCAGTATTGAGTAGCTTGGATGAAAGGTGCCCAGAGGTGCCCATAGTAAACTGCCTGCTCCTCAGTCCCAGTTGCTAATATATGCATATTATTATTCGTATTGGATAGAAAACACTCTGAAGTTTCTAAAACTGTTTGAATGATGTCTGTGAGTATAACAGAACTCATATGGCAGGCAAAAACCTGAGAAAAAATCTAAACAGGAAGTGGGAATTCTGAGGTTGGTCGATTTTCAACCAAGACCCTATTGAATACACAGTGGGATATGGATGAGTTTGCACTTCCTACGGCTTCCACTAGATGTTAACAGTCTGTAAAACCTTGTCTGATGCCTCTACTGTGAAGTGGGCCGAAGGAGACAGGAATTAGTCAGGTCTGCCATCAGGTGACCATGCTCTGACCATGCGCGTTCACATGAGAGAGGGCTCTGTTCCATCGCACATCTGAAGTCAATGTAATTCTCCGGTTGGAACGTTACTAAAGATTTATGTTAAAAACATTCTAAAGATTGATTCAATACATCGTTTGACATGTTTCTACTGACTGTTACGGAACTTTTTGACATTTCGTCTGCTTTTACGCGCTTCCTGACTTTGGATTTGTTTACCAAACACGCTAACAAAAATAGCTATTTGGATATAAATGATGGACATTACCGAACAAAACAAACATTTATTGTGGAAGTGTGAGTCCTGGGAGTGCATTCCGACGACGATCAGTAAAGGTAAGTGAAGATTTCTAATGCTTTTTATGAGTTTTGTCGACTGCACAATTTGGCGGGTAACTGTATGGCTAGCTTTTGTGGCTGAACGCTGTTCTCATATTATTGAATATTGTGCTTTTGGTGTAAAGCTTTTTAAAATCTGACACAACGGTTGCATTAAGAACAAGTGTATCTTTAATTCTATGTAAAACATGTATCTTTCATCAAAGTTTATGATGAGTATTTATGTTATTTGACGTGGCTCTCTGCAATTTCTCCGGATATTTTGGAGGCATTTCTGAACATGGCGCCAATGTAAACTGAGGTTTTTGGATATAAATATTAACTTTATTGAACAAAACATATATGTATTGTGTAACATGAAGTCCTATGAGTGTCATCTGATGAAGATCATCAAAGGTTAGTGATTAATTTTATCTCTATTTCTGCTTTATGTGACTCCTGTCTTTGGCTGGAAAAATGTTTGTCTGTGATTTTAAGGTGACCTAACATAATCGTTTGTGGTGCTTTCGCTGTAAAGACTATTTGAAATCGGACACTTTGGTGGGATTAACAACAAGATTACCTTTAAAATGGTATAAGGTATATATGTATGTTTGAGGAATTTTAATTATGAGATTTCTGTTTGAATTTGGAGCCCTGCACTTTCACTGGCTGTTGTCATATCATCCCGTTAACGGGATTGCAGCCATAAGAAGAAACAGTTTTGTAAAGAGGAATGGTCCAAAATTCCTCCTGACCATTGATTGTGCAGGTCTGATCTGCAAACCTCGTTTGGTTGAGGTTATTGCTGCAATAGGAGGGTCAACCAATTATTTAATTCTAGGGTTCACATACTTTTCCCACCCTGCAATGTAAATATGTACATGGTGTGTTCAAATAAGACATGAAAATGTATAATTGTTTGTGTGTTATTAGTTTAAGCAGACTGTGTTTGTCTATTGTTGTGACCTAGATGAAGATCAGATCAATTTTATCACCAATTTATGCAGAAATCCAGTCATTTCCAAAGGGTTCACATACTTTTTCTTGCCACTGTATCTCTATTCTCTCTAACCTGTTTGTCCACTGAATTCTCTTCCTAGCCTTCCTGTGTTCTAATAACCCGAGTCCTCTCTCTCCTCCTCTCCTGACCCCTCAGTGGCAGCCAGCCCTCCCACCGAGGACAAACAGCTGCCTCTGGAGGCCTTAGATGTCCAGCTCCAGTGCCTTCCCACGCACAGGTAGCCCTACACAATATGGTTGCATTATGGGCAATTCCACATGAACGGAATTAAGCTGAGAATCAGATTTTTCACTTTAAAATGTATGCCAAACAAAAACCTATGATTGCAAAGTTAAACTATACAACTCTATATGATGGAACAAAAAGCACTGCCCGTCATTCTGTTACCAAACTTTGCATCTGTACTGTTCTTCAAGTAAATGCGTCTTTGTAACATTTTCTGTGGAAATTGTTAAAAGCAGTCCTTGTACATATTGTATAGTTTGTTTGACTTTTCAGTCATTGGTTTTCGTTTGGCATACATTTTAAAGTGAAAAATCGGAGTGTAAGCATACTTTCAAATTGCCCTTGTGCTTCATGTGAATACTTAATAGCGGTTGTGTGTACAGTAGTGGATAGGCCTAGTTTCTACCCTTTTCAATGGCTCACTGTCCCTGCCTCTTGGTTTCTTCCTTGTGTCCACTGGTCTGTGGAGGAGATGTGTGCTGACCTGACCAGGGTCATCGAGGCTGGTGACATCCAGGCGGCCTCCATCTACGCTGCCGCCCTAGCTCATCAGCAGGGAGGGCTGAAGATACAGCCCTCTGAGAGGAGCTACGCAGACACAGAGGTTAGGTGAGAGGGTTAAGAGCACTAGAGCTACTGGGTAGAAGAAGAGAAAGTTATTGAATAATTCAGAATATAACTTTGTAGGACAGGAAATGCATATTTTAGGAGTTTATGACGATTGTATCTTTCTGTGAAAGCTTGGCTGTAGTGGTCGAGGATTCTTCATCTTCCTGTTGTGTCACGGTGAAAGTCCTCCCCCACACAACCATTGCAATACTCAAGCAGCAGGTCAGTCTGAACAGCTTAAACAATATATATTTATTTTTTTAAAGTTTGAATTTAAATTCAGTTCTCTGTAAAATGTATTTAGCTATAAAATAGTTTTAACATGATGTTAACCTTTCTGTCAGCGTTTATTTGTCTTTCTGTCTGTCCCTCTGTCTCCTAGATATTCCTGGAGTATGGCTTCCATCCGCGGGTGCAGCGCTGGGTCATCGGCCACTGTCTGTGTGCCGAGCAGCGCTCTCTGGCATCATATGGGGTGCGCAGGGATGGAGACACGGCCTTCCTGTACCTCCTCTCCGCCCGCCTCACATGGCAGCTGCTCCAGCAGGACCAGGAGAGTACCCTCCTCACCCGCGCTCCCCCACCTCACATGGCAGCTGCTCCAGCAGGACCAGGAGAGTACCCTCCTCACCCGCGCTCCCCCACCTCACGGGCCCCCCAGCAACTGCCCCACATCCCAGGACTGGAGGGGTTACAGCACCCTGCCACTCAGACTGAGCCACAGCAGCAAGGGTGAGACTGCTAAACACAAACAAGCATACACCACTGACATAAGGACCCATTGTTGGCACCCTCCTGTCCAAGCGTTGTTCCTGTCCCTGTAGGTTCAAATGGAACAGGGCCAAATGGAGCAGGGGCAGAGAGGCTGAACATCAGTGAAATCAAAGACCTCATCAACCTGGAGATGCCACAACTCAATGATGCACTTAGTCCCAAGAAAATAAATCAGGCCCTCAGGTACACACAAGCTCTGTACAATACCCCTTGGTAATAATTGAGTAACTATTTGACTCAGCTAAATGGATTTCACCCTCAACATAACTGATACATACCTAGATGCTGTAAGTTGACATACAGTAGATATCCATCTACACACCTGCAAAGACACTCTTGCTGTGTGTCTCAGGGTTGGGCCTGCCCCTCTTGTACGTACATAAACAAGCCCACGCTGCCTGGCTGTGAGATCTGCAGTACAGACCGTCCAGAGAGTTCTACTGTTCCTGGGAGCCAGAAACCAGACACTCTGTAGCTCCACCGCATACAGCAGGAGGAAGAATCCGTCCAACAGTACCAGCAGGTAGAATGGTTTTAAGCTCAGACAGATCTACACTCCCTCACTCATGTACGTAAACACATTAAAATAGTGCTGATGCAAGCTGTCAGACCGTGCCGACAGGACAGGTAGGACTCTCTGATGTAGACACACACATGCACACTCTTGCACGTACACAGTTGAAAGTTAATGACTGTGTAGTTTAATAGTTTATTAAGGGAAAGTGGGGCTTAGTAGGATAATGTAAGAGTTGAGATGACATGGGAAGGTAGGATGGGCTCTCGAAGGCTGACTCTTCTTTTCTCTCTCTGTATTTTTAAAGCAGAAAGAGAGAAGAGAGCTGGGGGGCGCGGGTGCTCAAAACGGCTCCCTCCTGGAAAACTTGGACCAGGACTACTGACTCGCACGCTCCACGTATCATCACAGAAAGAGACTGGCTAGCACGCTCCACGTATCATCACAGAAAGAGACTGGCTCGCTCCACGTATCATCACAGAAAGAGACTGACTAGCACGCTCCACGCATCATCACAAAAAAGAGACTCGCACGCTCCACGCATCATCACAGAAAGAGACTCGCACGCTCCACGTATCATCACAGAAAGAGACTGACTGACTCGCACGCTCCACGCATCATCACAGAAAGAGACTCGCACGCTCCACGTATCATCACAGAAAGAGACTCGCACGCTCCACGTATCATCACAGAAAGAGACTCGCACGCTCCACGCATCATCACAGAAAGAGACTCGCACGCTCCACGCATCATCACAGAAAGAGACTGGCTCGCACGCTCCACGCATCATCACAGAAAGAGACTGACTGACTCGCACGCTCCACGCATCATCACAGAAAGAGACTCGCACGCTCCACGTATCATCACAGAAAGAGACTCGCACGCTCCACGTATCATCACAGAAAGAGACTCGCACGCTCCACGTATCATCACAGAAAGAGACTCGCACGCTCCACGCATCATCACAGAAAGAGACTCGCACGCTCCACGTATCATCACAGAAAGAGACTCGCACGCTCCACGTATCATCACAGAAAGAGACTCGCACGCTCCACGCATCATCACAGAAAGAGACTCGCTCGCACGCTCCACGCATCATCACAGAAAGAGACTGGCTCGCTTGCTCCACGCATCATCAAAGAAAGAGACTGGCTAGCACGCTCCACGTATCATCACAGAAAGAGACTGACTGACTCGCACGCTCCACGTATCATCACAGAAAGAGACTCGCATGCTCCACGTATCATCACAGAAAGAGACTCGCACGCTCCACGTATCATCACAGAAAGAGACTCGCACGCTCCACGTATCATCACAGAAAGAGACTGGCTCGCACGCTCCACGTATCATCACAGAAAGAGACTGGCTCGCACGCTCCACGTATCATCACAGAAAGAGACTGGCTCGCACGCTCCACGTATCATCACAGAAAGAGACTGGCTCGCACGCTCCAAGTATCATCATCAGAAAGAGACTGGCTCGCACGCTCCACGCATCATCACAGAAAGAGACTGGCTCGCACGCTCCACGTATCATCACAGAAAGAGACTGGCTCGCACGCTCCACGTATCATCATCAGAAAGAGACTGGCTCGCACGCTCCACGCATCATCACAGAAAGAGACTGGCTAGCACGCTCCACGTATCATCACAGAAAGAGACTGACTGACTCGCACGCTCCACGTATCATCACAGAAAGAGACTCGCATACTCCACGTATCATCACAGAAAGAGACTCGCACGCTCCACGTATCATCACAGAAAGAGACTGACTGACTCGCACGCTCCACGTATCATCACAGAAAGAGACTCGCATACTCCACGTATCATCACAGAAAGAGACTCGCACGCTCCACGTATCATCACAGAAAGAGACTCGCACGCTCCACGTATCATCACAGAAAGAGACTGGCTCGCACGCTCCACGTATCATCACAGAAAGAGACTGGCTCGCACGCTCCACGTATCATCACAGAAAGAGACTGGCTCGCACGCTCCACGTATCATCACAGAAAGAGACTGGCTCGCACGCTCCATGTATCATCACAGAAAGAGACTGACTGACTCGCACGCTCCACGTATCATCACAGAAAGAGACTCGCATGCTCCACGTATCATCACAGAAAGAGACTCGCACGCTCCACGTATCATCACAGAAAGAGACTCGCACGCTCCACGCATCATCACAGAAAGAGACTCGCATGCTCCACGTATCATCACAGAAAGAGACTGGCTCGCACGCTCCACGTATCATCACAGAAAGAGACTGGCTCGCACGCTCCACGTATCATCACAGAAAGAGACTGGCTCGCACGCTCCACATATCATCACAGAAAGAGACTGGCTCGCACGCTCCACGTATCATCACAGAAAGAGACTGGCTCGCACGCTCCACGTATCATCACAGAAAGAGACTGACTGACTCGCACGCTCCACGCATCATCACAGAAAGAGACTCGCACGCTCCACGTATCATCACAGAAAGAGACTGACTGACTCGCACGCTCCACGCATCATTACAGAAAGAGACTCGCACGCTCCACGTATCATCACAGAAAGAGACTCGCACGCTCCACGCATCATCACAGAAAGAGACTGACTGACTCGCACGCTCCACGCATCATCACAGAAAGAGACTCGCACGCTCCACGTATCATCACAGAAAGAGACTCGCACGCTCCACGTATCATCACAGAAAGAGACTCGCACGCTCCACGTATCATCACAGAAAGAGACTCGCATACTCCACGTATCATCACAGAAAGAGACTCGCACGCTCCACGTATCATCACAGAAAGAGACTGACTGACTCGCACGCTCCACGCATCATCACAGAAAGAGACTCGCACGCTCCACGTATCATCACAGAAAGAGACTCGCATACTCCACGTATCATCACAGAAAGAGACTCGCACGCTCCACGTATCATCACAGAAAGAGACTCGCACGCTCCACGTATCATCACAGAAAGAGACTCGCACGCTCCACGTATCATCACAGAAAGAGACTGGCTCGCACGCTCCACGTATCATCACAGAAAGAGACTGGCTCGCACGCTCCACGTATCATCACAGAAAGAGACTGGCTCGCACGCTCCACGTATCATCACAGAAAGAGACTGGCTCGCATGCTCCACGTATCATCACAGAAAGAGACTGACTGACTCGCACGCTCCACGTATCATCACAGAAAGAGACTCGCATGCTCCACGTATCATCACAGAAAGAGACTCGCACGCTCCACGTATCATCACAGAAAGAGACTCGCACGCTCCACGCATCATCACAGAAAGAGACTCGCACGCTCCACGTATCATCACAGAAAGAGACTGGCTCGCACGCTCCACGTATCATCACAGAAAGAGACTGGCTCGCACGCTCCACGTATCATCATCAGAAAGAGACTGGCTCGCACGCTCCACGCATCATCACAGAAAGAGACTGGCTCGCACGCTCCACGTATCATCACAGAAAGAGACTGGCTCGCACGCTCCACGTATCATCATCAGAAAGAGACTGGATCGCACGCTCCACGCGTCATCACAGAAAGAGACTGGCTCGCACGCTCCACGTATCATCACAGAAAGAGACTGACTCGCACGCTCCACGTATCATCACAGAAAGAGACTCGCATACTCCACGTATCATCACAGAAAGAGACTCGCACGCTCCACGTATCATCACAGAAAGAGACTCGCACGCTCCACGCATCATCACAGAAAGAGACTCGCATGCTCCACGTATCATCACAGAAAGAGACTGGCTCGCACGCTCCACGTATCATCACAGAAAGAGACTGGCTCGCACGCTCCACGTATCATCACAGAAAGAGACTGGCTCGCACGCTCCACGTATCATCACAGAAAGAGACTGGCTCGCACGCTCCACGTATCATCATCAGAAAGAGACTGGCTCGCACGCTCCACGTATCATCACAGAAAGAGACTGGCTCGCACGCTCCACGTATCATCACAGAAAGAGACTGGCTCGCACGCTCCACGTATCATCACAGAAAGAGACTGACTGACTCGCACGCTCCACGCATCATCACAGAAAGAGACTCGCA
Source organism: Salvelinus fontinalis (assembly GCF_029448725.1). Classification (NCBI taxonomy): domain Eukaryota; kingdom Metazoa; phylum Chordata; class Actinopteri; order Salmoniformes; family Salmonidae; genus Salvelinus; species Salvelinus fontinalis. The sequence goes on from NC_074689.1 coordinate 31,152,130, forward strand.
CGCTCCACGTATCATCACAGAAAGAGACTGACTGACTCGCACGCTCCACGCATCATCAAAGAAAGAGACTCGCACGCTCCACGTATCATCACAGAAAGAGACTCGCACGCTCCACGTATCATCACAGAAAGAGACTCGCACGCTCCACGTATCATCACAGAAAGAGACTGGCTCGCACGCTCCACGTATCATCACAGAAAGAGACTCGCACGCTCCACGTATCATCACAGAAAGAGACTGGCTCGCACGCTCCACGTATCATCACAGAAAGAGACTGGCTCGCACGCTCCACGTATCATCATCAGAAAGAGACTGGCTCGCACGCTCCACGCATCATCACAGAAAGAGACTGGCTCGCACGCTCCACGTATCATCACAGAAAGAGACTGGCTCGCACGCTCCACGTATCATCATCAGAAAGAGACTGGCTCGCACGCTCCACGCATCATCACAGAAAGAGACTGGCTCGCACGCTCCACGTATCATCACAGAAAGAGACTGACTGACTCGCACGCTCCACGTATCATCACAGAAAGAGACTCGCATACTCCACGTATCATCACAGAAAGAGACTCGCACGCTCCACGTATCATCACAGAAAGAGACTCGCACGCTCCACGTATCATCACAGAAAGAGACTGGCTCGCACGCTCCACGTATCATCACAGAAAGAGACTGGCTCGCACGCTCCACGTATCATCACAGAAAGAGACTGGCTCGCACGCTCCACGTATCATCACAGAAAGAGACTGGCTCGCATGCTCCACGTATCATCACAGAAAGAGACTGACTGACTCGCACGCTCCACGTATCATCACAGAAAGAGACTCGCATGCTCCACGTATCATCACAGAAAGAGACTCGCACGCTCCACGTATCATCACAGAAAGAGACTCGCACGCTCCACGCATCATCACAGAAAGAGACTCGCATGCTCCACGTATCATCACAGAAAGAGACTGGCTCGCACGCTCCACGTATCATCACAGAAAGAGACTGGCTCGCACGCTCCACGTATCATCACAGAAAGAGACTGGCTCGCACGCTCCACGTATCATCATCAGAAAGAGACTGGCTCGCACGCTCCACGCATCATCACAGAAAGAGACTGGCTCGCACGCTCCACGTATCATCACAGAAAGAGACTGGCTCGCACGCTCCACGTATCATCATCAGAAAGAGACTGGCTCGCACGCTCCACGCATCATCACAGAAAGAGACTGGCTCGCACGCTCCACGTATCATCACAGAAAGAGACTGACTCGCACGCTCCACATATCATCACAGAAAGAGACTCGCATACTCCACGTATCATCACAGAAAGAGACTCGCACGCTCCACGTATCATCACAGAAAGAGACTCGCACGCTCCACGCATCATCACAGAAAGAGACTCGCATGCTCCACGTATCATCACAGAAAGAGACTGGCTCGCACGCTCCACGTATCATCACAGAAAGAGACTGGCTCGCACGCTCCACGTATCATCACAGAAAGAGACTGGCTCGCACGCTCCACGTATCATCACAGAAAGAGACTGGCTCGCACGCTCCACGTATCATCATCAGAAAGAGACTGGCTCGCACGCTCCACGTATCATCACAGAAAGAGACTGGCTCGCACGCTCCACGTATCATCACAGAAAGAGACTGGCTCGCACGCTCCACGTATCATCACAGAAAGAGACTGACTGACTCGCACGCTCCACGCATCATCACAGAAAGAGACTCGCATGCTCCACGTATCATCACAGAAAGAGACTGACTGACTCGCACGCTCCACGCATCATCAAAGAAAGAGACTCGCACGCTCCACGTATCATCACAGAAAGAGACTCGCACGCTCCACGCATCATCACAGAAAGAGACTGACTGACTCGCACGCTCCACGCATCATCACAGAAAGAGACTCGCACGCTCCACGTATCATCACAGAAAGAGACTCGCACGCTCCACGTATCATCACAGAAAGAGACTCGCACGCTCCACGTATCATCACAGAAAGAGGCTCGCACGCTCCACGCATCATCACAGAAAGAGACTCGCACGCTCCACGTATCATCACAGAAAGAGACTGACTGACTCGCACGCTACACGCATCATCACAGAAAGAGACTCGCACGCTCCACGTATCATCACAGAAAGAGACTCGCACGCTCCACGCATCATCACAGAAAGAGACTCGCACGCTCCACGTATCATCACAGAAAGAGACTGACTGACTCGCACGCTCCACGCATCATCACAGAAAGAGACTCGCACGCTCCACGTATCATCACAGAAAGAGACTCGCACGCTCCACGTATCATCACAGAAAGAGACTCGCACGCTCCACGCATCATCACAGAAAGAGACTCGCTCGCACGCTCCATGCATCATCACAGAAAGAGACTGGCTCGCACGCTCCACGCATCATCACAGAAAGAGACTGGCTAGCACGCTCCACGTATCATCACAGAAAGAGACTGACTGACTCGCACGCTCCACGTATCATCACAGAAAGAGACTCGCATGCTCCACGTATCATCACAGAAAGAGACTGACTGACTCGCACGCTCCACGTATCATCACAGAAAGAGACTGACTGACTCGCACGCTCCACGTATCATCACAGAAAGAGACTCGCACGCTCCACGTATCATCCCAGAAAGAGACTCGCACGCTCCACGTATCATCACAGAAAGAGACTCGCACGCTCCACGTATCATCACAGAAAGAGACTGGCTCGCACGCGCCACGTATCATCACAGAAAGAGACTGGCTCGCACGCTCCACGTATCATCACAGAAAGAGACTGGCTCGCACGCTCCACGTATCATCACAGAAAGAGACTGGCTCGCACGCTCCACGTATCATCATCAGAAAGAGACTGGCTCGCACGCTCCACGCATCATCACAGAAAGAGACTGGCTCGCACGCTCCACGTATCATCACAGAAAGAGACTGGCTCGCACGCTCCACGTATCATCATCAGAAAGAGACTGGCTCGCACGCTCCACGCGTCATCACAGAAAGAGACTGGCTCGCACGCTCCACGTATCATCACAGAAAGAGACTGACTGACTCGCACGCTCCACGTATCATCACAGAAAGAGACTCGCATACTCCACGTATCATCACAGAAAGAGACTCGCACGCTCCACGTATCATCACAGAAAGAGACTGACTGACTCGCACGCTCCACGCATCATCACAGAAAGAGACTAGCACGCTCCACGTATCATCACAGAAAGAGACTCGCATACTCCACGCATCATCACAGAAAGAGTCTCGCACGCTCCACGTATCATCACAGAAAGAGACTCGCACGCTCCACGTATCATCACAGAAAGAGACTCGCACGCTCCACGTATCATCACAGAAAGAGACTGGCTCTCACGCTCCACGTATCATCACAGAAAGAGACTGGCTCGCACGCTCCACGTATCATCACAGAAAGAGACTGGCTCGCACGCTCCACGTATCATCACAGAAAGAGACTGACTGACTCGCACGCTCCACGTATCATCACAGAAAGAGACTCGCATGCTCCACGTATCATCACAGAAAGAGACTCGCACGCTCCACGTATCATCACAGAAAGAGACTCGCACGCTCCACGCATCATCACAGAAAGAGACTCGCATGCTCCACGTATCATCACAGAAAGAGACTGGCTCGCACGCTCCACGTATCATCACAGAAAGAGACTGGCTCGCACGCTCCACGTATCATCACAGAAAGAGACTGGCTTGCACGCTCCACGTATCATCATCAGAAAGAGACTGGCTCGCACGCTCCACGCATCCTCACAGAAAGAGACTGGCTCGCACGCTCCACGCATCATCACAGAAAGAGACTGGCTCGCACGCTCCACGTATCATCACAGAAAGAGACTGACTGACTCGCACGCTCCACGTATCATCACAGAAAGAGACTCGCATACTCCACGTATCATCACAGAAAGAGACTCGCACGCTCCACGTATCATCAAAGAAAGAGACTGACTGACTCGCACGCTCCACGCATCATCACAGAAAGAGACTCGCACGCTCCACGTATCATCACAGAAAGAGACTCGCATACTCCACGTATCATCACAGAAAGAGACTCGCACGCTCCACGTATCATCACAGAAAGAGACTCGCACGCTCCACGTATCATCACAGAAAGAGACTGGCTCGCACGCTCCACGTATCATCACAGAAAGAGACTGGCTCGCACGCTCCACGTATCATCACAGAAAGAGACTGGCTCGCACACTCCACGTATCATCACAGAAAGAGACTGACTGACTCGCACGCTCCACGTATCATCACAGAAAGAGACTCGCATGCTCCACGTATCATCACAGAAAGAGACTGACTGACTCGCACGCTCCACGCATCATCACAGAAAGAGACTCGCACGCTCCACGTATCATCACAGAAAGAGACTCGCACGCTCCACGTATCATCACAGAAAGAGACTCGCACGCTCCACGTATCATCACAGAAAGAGACTCGCACGCTCCACGTATCATCACAGAAAGAGACTGGCTCGCACGCTCCACGTATCATCACAGAAAGAGACTGGCTCGCACGCTCCACGTATCATCACAGAAAGAGACTGGCTCGCACGCTCCACGTATCATCACAGAAAGAGACTGACTGACTCGCACGCTCCACGTATCATCACAGAAAGAGACTCGCATGCTCCACGTATCATCACAGAAAGAGACTCGCACGCTCCACGTATCATCACAGAAAGAGACTCGCACGCTCCACGCATCATCACAGAAAGAGACTCGCATGCTCCACGTATCATCACAGAAAGAGACTGGCTCGCACGCTCCACGTATCATCACAGAAAGAGACTGGCTCGCACGCTCCACGTATCATCACAGAAAGAGACTGGCTCGCACGCTCCACGTATCATCACAGAAAGAGACTGGCTAGCACGCTCCACGTATCATCACAGAAAGAGACTGGCTCGCACGCTCCACGTATCATCATCAGAAAGAGACTGGCTCGCACGCTCCACGTATCATCACAGAAAGAGACTGGCTCGCACGCTCCACGTATCATCACAGAAAGAGACTGGCTCGCACGCTCCACGTATCATCACAGAAAGAGACTGGCTCGCACGCTCCACGTATCATCATCAGAAAGAGACTGGCTCGCACGCTCCACGTATCATCACAGAAAGAGACTCGCTTGCACGCTCCACGTATCATCACAGAAAGAGACTCGCACGCTCCACGTATCATCACAGAAAGAGACTCGCACGCTCCACGTATCATCACAGAAAGAGACTCGCATACTCCACGTATCATCACAGAAAGAGACTCGCACGCTCCACGTATCATCACAGAAAGAGACTCGCACGCTCCACGTATCATCACAGAAAGAGACTGGCTCGCACGCTCCACGTATCATCACAGAAAGAGACTGGCTCGCACGCTCCACTTATCATCACAGAAAGAGACTGGCTCGCACGCTCCACGTATCATCACAGAAAGAGACTGGCTCGCACGCTCCATGTATCATCACAGAAAGAGACTGACTGACTCGCACGCTCCACGTATCATCACAGAAAGAGACTCGCATGCTCCACGTATCATCACAGAAAGAGACTCGCACGCTCCACGTATCATCACAGAAAGAGACTCGCACGCTCCACGCATCATCACAGAAAGAGACTCGCATGCTCCACGTATCATCACAGAAAGAGACTGGCTCGCACGCTCCACGTATCATCACAGAAAGAGACTGGCTCGCACGCTCCACGTATCATCACAGAAAGAGACTGGCTCGCACGCGCCACGTATCATCACAGAAAGAGACTGGCTCGCACGCTCCACGTATCATCACAGAAAGAGACTGGCTCGCACGCTCCACGTATCATCACAGAAAGAGACTGACTGACTCGCACGCTCCACGCATCATCACAGAAAGAGACTCGCACGCTCCACGTATCATCACAGAAAGAGACTGACTGACTCGCACGCTCCACGCATCATCACAGAAAGAGACTCGCACGCTCCACGTATCATCACAGAAAGAGACTCGCACGCTCCACGCATCATCACAGAAAGAGACTGACTGACTCGCACGCTCCACGCATCATCACAGAAAGAGACTCGCACGCTCCACGTATCATCACAGAAAGAGACTCGCACGCTCCACGTATCATCACAGAAAGAGACTCGCACGCTCCACGTATCATCACAGAAAGAGACTCGCACGCTCCACGCATCATCACAGAAAGAGACTCGCACGCTCCACGTATCATCACAGAAAGAGACTGACTGACTCGCACGCTCCACGCATCATCACAGAAAGAGACTCGCACGCTCCACGTATCATCACAGAAAGAGACTCGCACGCTCCACGCATCATCACAGAAAGAGACTCGCACGCTCCACGTGTCATCACAGAAAGAGACTGACTGACTCGCACGCTCCACGCATCATCACAGAAAGAGACTCGCACGCTCCACGTATCATCACAGAAAGAGACTCGCACGCTCCACGTATCATCACAGAAAGAGACTCGCACGCTCCACGCATCATCACAGAAAGAGACTCGCTCGCACGCTCCACGCATCATCACAGAAAGAGACTGGCTCGCACGCTCCACGCATCATCACAGAAAGAGACTGGCTATCACGCTCCACGTATCATCACAGAAAGAGACTGACTGACTCGCACGCTCCACGTATCATCACAGAAAGAGACTCGCATGCTCCACGTATCATCACAGAAAGAGACTGACTGACTCGCACGCTCCACGTATCATCACAGAAAGAGACTGACTGACTCGCACGCTCCACGTATCATTACAGAAAGAGACTCGCACGCTCCACGTATCATCACAGAAAGAGACTCGCACGCTCCACGTATCATCACAGAAAGAGACTCGCACGCTCCACGTATCATCACAGAAAGAGACTGGCTCGCACGCTCCACGTATCATCACAGAAAGAGACTCGCATGCTCCACGTATCATCACAGAAAGAGACTGACTGACTCGCACGCTCCACGCATCATCACAGAAAGAGACTCGCACGCTCCACGTATCATCACAGAAAGAGACTCGCACGCTCCACGTATCATCACAGAAAGAGACTCGCACGCTCCACGTATCATCACAGAAAGAGACTCGCACGCTCCACGTATCATCACAGAAAGAGACTGGCTCGCACGCTCCACGTATCATCACAGAAAGAGACTGGCTCGCACGCTCCACGTATCATCACAGAAAGAGACTGGCTCGCACGCTCCACGTATCATCACAGAAAGAGACTGACTGACTCGCACGCTCCACGTATCATCACAGAAAGAGACTCGCATGCTCCACGTATCATCACAGAAAGAGACTCGCACGCTCCACGTATCATCACAGAAAGAGACTCGCACGCTCCACGCATCATCACAGAAAGAGACTCGCATGCTCCACGTATCATCACAGAAAGAGACTGGCTCGCACGCTCCACGTATCATCACAGAAAGAGACTGGCTCGCACGCTCCACGTATCATCACAGAAAGAGACTGGCTCGCACGCTCCACGTATCATCACAGAAAGAGACTGGCTAGCACGCTCCACGTATCATCACAGAAAGAGACTGGCTCGCACGCTCCACGTATCATCATCAGAAAGAGACTGGCTCGCACGCTCCACGTATCATCACAGAAAGAGACTGGCTCGCACGCTCCACGTATCATCACAGAAAGAGACTGGCTCGCACGCTCCACGTATCATCACAGAAAGAGACTGGCTCGCACGCTCCACGTATCATCACAGAAAGAGACTGGCTCGCACGCTCCACGTATCATCACAGAAAGAGACTGGCTCGCACGCTCCACGTATCATCACAGAAAGAGACTCGCTTGCACGCTCCACGTATCATCACAGAAAGAGACTCGCACGCTCCACGTATCATCACAGAAAGAGACTCGCACGCTCCACGTATCATCACAGAAAGAGACTCGCATACTCCACGTATCATCACAGAAAGAGACTCGCACGCTCCACGTATCATCACAGAAAGAGACTCGCACGCTCCACGTATCATCACAGAAAGAGACTGGCTCGCACGCTCCACGTATCATCACAGAAAGAGACTGGCTCGCACGCTCCACGTATCATCACAGAAAGAGACTGGCTCGCACGCTCCACGTATCATCACAGAAAGAGACTGGCTCGCACGCTCCATGTATCATCACAGAAAGAGACTGACTGACTCGCACGCTCCACGTATCATCACAGAAAGAGACTCGCATGCTCCACGTATCATCACAGAAAGAGACTCGCACGCTCCACGTATCATCACAGAAAGAGACTCGCACGCTCCACGCATCATCACAGAAAGAGACTCGCATGCTCCACGTATCATCACAGAAAGAGACTGGCTCGCACGCTCCACGTATCATCACAGAAAGAGACTGGCTCGCACGCTCCACGTATCATCACAGAAAGAGACTGGCTCGCACGCGCCACGTATCATCACAGAAAGAGACTGGCTCGCACGCTCCACGTATCATCACAGAAAGAGACTGGCTCGCACGCTCCACGTATCATCACAGAAAGAGACTGACTGACTCGCACGCTCCACGCATCATCACAGAAAGAGACTCGCACGCTCCACGTATCATCACAGAAAGAGACTGACTGACTCGCACGCTCCACGCATCATCACAGAAAGAGACTCGCACGCTCCACGTATCATCACAGAAAGAGACTCGCACGCTCCACGCATCATCACAGAAAGAGACTGACTGACTCGCACGCTCCACGCATCATCACAGAAAGAGACTCGCACGCTCCACGTATCATCACAGAAAGAGACTCGCACGCTCCACGTATCATCACAGAAAGAGACTCGCACGCTCCACGTATCATCACAGAAAGAGACTCGCACGCTCCACGCATCATCACAGAAAGAGACTCGCACGCTCCACGTATCATCACAGAAAGAGACTGACTGACTCGCACGCTCCACGCATCATCACAGAAAGAGACTCGCACGCTCCACGTATCATCACAGAAAGAGACTCGCACGCTCCACGCATCATCACAGAAAGAGACTCGCACGCTCCACGTGTCATCACAGAAAGAGACTGACTGACTCGCACGCTCCACGCATCATCACAGAAAGAGACTCGCACGCTCCACGTATCATCACAGAAAGAGACTCGCACGCTCCACGTATCATCACAGAAAGAGACTCGCACGCTCCACGCATCATCACAGAAAGAGACTCGCTCGCACGCTCCACGCATCATCACAGAAAGAGACTGGCTCGCACGCTCCACGCATCATCACAGAAAGAGACTGGCTATCACGCTCCACGTATCATCACAGAAAGAGACTGACTGACTCGCACGCTCCACGTATCATCACAGAAAGAGACTCGCATGCTCCACGTATCATCACAGAAAGAGACTGACTGACTCGCACGCTCCACGTATCATCACAGAAAGAGACTGACTGGCTCGCACGCTCCACGTATCATCACAGAAAGAGACTGGCTCGCACGCTCCACGTATCATCATCAGAAAGAGACTGGCTCGCACGCTCCACGCATCATCACAGAAAGAGACTGGCTCGCACGCTCCACGTATCATCACAGAAAGAGACTGGCTCGCACGCTCCACGTATCATCATCAGAAAGAGACTGGCTCGCACGCTCCACGCGTCATCACAGAAAGAGACTGGCTCGCACGCTCCACGTATCATCACAGAAAGAGACTGACTGACTCGCACGCTCCACGTATCATCACAGAAAGAGACTCGCATACTCCACGTATCATCACAGAAAGAGACTCGCACGCTCCACGTATCATCACAGAAAGAGACTGACTGACTCGCACGCTCCACGCATCATCACAGAAAGAGACTAGCACGCTCCACGTATCATCACAGAAAGAGACTCGCATACTCCACGCATCATCACAGAAAGAGTCTCGCACGCTCCACGTATCATCACAGAAAGAGACTCGCACGCTCCACGTATCATCACAGAAAGAGACTCGCACGCTCCACGTATCATCACAGAAAGAGACTGGCTCGCACGCTCCACGTATCATCACAGAAAGAGACTGACTGACTCGCACGCTCCACGTATCATCACAGAAAGAGACTCGCATGCTCCACGTATCATCACAGAAAGAGACTCGCACGCTCCACGTATCATCACAGAAAGAGACTCGCACGCTCCACGCATCATCACAGAAAGAGACTCGCATGCTCCACGTATCATCACAGAAAGAGACTGGCTCGCACGCTCCACGTATCATCACAGAAAGAGACTGGCTCGCACGCTCCACGTATCATCACAGAAAGAGACTGGCTTGCACGCTCCACGTATCATCATCAGAAAGAGACTGGCTCGCACGCTCCACGCATCCTCACAGAAAGAGACTGGCTCGCACGCTCCACGCATCATCACAGAAAGAGACTGGCTCGCACGCTCCACGTATCATCACAGAAAGAGACTGACTGACTCGCACGCTCCACGTATCATCACAGAAAGAGACTCGCATACTCCACGTATCATCACAGAAAGAGACTCGCACGCTCCACGTATCATCAAAGAAAGAGACTGACTGACTCGCACGCTCCACGCATCATCACAGAAAGAGACTCGCACGCTCCACGTATCATCACAGAAAGAGACTCGCATACTCCACGTATCATCACAGAAAGAGACTCGCACGCTCCACGTATCATCACAGAAAGAGACTCGCACGCTCCACGTATCATCACAGAAAGAGACTGGCTCGCACGCTCCACGTATCATCACAGAAAGAGACTGGCTCGCACGCTCCACGTATCATCACAGAAAGAGACTGGCTCGCACACTCCACGTATCATCACAGAAAGAGACTGACTGACTCGCACGCTCCACGTATCATCACAGAAAGAGACTCGCATGCTCCACGTATCATCACAGAAAGAGACTGACTGACTCGCACGCTCCACGCATCATCACAGAAAGAGACTCGCACGCTCCACGTATCATCACAGAAAGAGACTCGCACGCTCCACGTATCATCACAGAAAGAGACTCGCACGCTCCACGTATCATCACAGAAAGAGACTCGCACGCTCCACGTATCATCGCAGAAAGAGACTGGCTCGCACGCTCCACGTATCATCACAGAAAGAGACTGGCTCGCACGCTCCACGTATCATCACAGAAAGAGACTGGCTCGCACGCTCCACGTATCATCACAGAAAGAGACTGACTGACTCGCACGCTCCACGTATCATCACAGAAAGAGACTCGCATGCTCCACGTATCATCACAGAAAGAGACTCGCACGCTCCACGTATCATCACAGAAAGAGACTCGCACGCTCCACGCATCATCACAGAAAGAGACTCGCATGCTCCACGTATCATCACAGAAAGAGACTGGCTCGCACGCTCCACGTATCATCACAGAAAGAGACTGGCTCGCACGCTCCACGTATCATCACAGAAAGAAACTGGCTCGCACGCTCCACGTATCATCACAGAAAGAGACTGGCTAGCACGCTCCACGTATCATCACAGAAAGAGACTGGCTCGCACGCTCCACGTATCATCATCAGAAAGAGACTGGCTCGCACGCTCCACGTATCATCACAGAAAGAGACTGGCTCGCACGCTCCACGTATCATCACAGAAAGAGACTGGCTCGCACGCTCCACGTATCATCACAGAAAGAGACTGGCTCGCACGCTCCACGTATCATCATCAGAAAGAGACTGGCTCGCACGCTCCACGTATCATCACAGAAAGAGACTCGCTTGCACGCTCCACGTATCATCACAGAAAGAGACTCGCACGCTCCACGTATCATCACAGAAAGAGACTCGCACGCTCCACGTATCATCACAGAAAGAGACTCGCATACTCCACGTATCATCACAGAAAGAGACTCGCACGCTCCACGTATCATCACAGAAAGAGACTCGCACGCTCCACGTATCATCACAGAAAGAGACTGGCTCGCACGCTCCACGTATCATCACAGAAAGAGACTGGCTCGCACGCTCCACTTATCATCACAGAAAGAGACTGGCTCGCACGCTCCACGTATCATCACAGAAAGAGACTGGCTCGCACGCTCCATGTATCATCACAGAAAGAGACTGACTGACTCGCACGCTCCACGTATCATCACAGAAAGAGACTCGCATGCTCCACGTATCATCACAGAAAGAGACTCGCACGCTCCACGTATCATCACAGAAAGAGACTCGCACGCTCCACGCATCATCACAGAAAGAGACTCGCATGCTCCACGTATCATCACAGAAAGAGACTGGCTCGCACGCTCCACGTATCATCACAGAAAGAGACTGGCTCGCACGCTCCACGTATCATCACAGAAAGAGACTGGCTCGCACGCGCCACGTATCATCACAGAAAGAGACTGGCTCGCACGCTCCACGTATCATCACAGAAAGAGACTGGCTCGCACGCTCCACGTATCATCACAGAAAGAGACTGACTGACTCGCACGCTCCACGCATCATCACAGAAAGAGACTCGCACGCTCCACGTATCATCACAGAAAGAGACTGACTGACTCGCACGCTCCACGCATCATCACAGAAAGAGACTCGCACGCTCCACGTATCATCACAGAAAGAGACTCGCACGCTCCACGCATCATCACAGAAAGAGACTGACTGACTCGCACGCTCCACGCATCATCACAGAAAGAGACTCGCACGCTCCACGTATCATCACAGAAAGAGACTCGCACGCTCCACGTATCATCACAGAAAGAGACTCGCACGCTCCACGTATCATCACAGAAAGAGACTCGCACGCTCCACGCATCATCACAGAAAGAGACTCGCACGCTCCACGTATCATCACAGAAAGAGACTGACTGACTCGCACGCTCCACGCATCATCACAGAAAGAGACTCGCACGCTCCACGTATCATCACAGAAAGAGACTCGCACGCTCCACGCATCATCACAGAAAGAGACTCGCACGCTCCACGTGTCATCACAGAAAGAGACTGACTGACTCGCACGCTCCACGCATCATCACAGAAAGAGACTCGCACGCTCCACGTATCATCACAGAAAGAGACTCGCACGCTCCACGTATCATCACAGAAAGAGACTCGCACGCTCCACGCATCATCACAGAAAGAGACTCGCTCGCACGCTCCACGCATCATCACAGAAAGAGACTGGCTCGCACGCTCCACGCATCATCACAGAAAGAGACTGGCTATCACGCTCCAAGTATCATCACAGAAAGAGACTGACTGACTCGCACGCTCCACGTATCATCACAGAAAGAGACTCGCATGCTCCACGTATCATCACAGAAAGAGACTGACTGACTCGCACGCTCCACGTATCATCACAGAAAGAGACTGACTGACTCGCACGCTCCACGTATCATTACAGAAAGAGACTCGCACGCTCCACGTATCATCACAGAAAGAGACTCGCACGCTCCACGTATCATCACAGAAAGAGACTCGCACGCTCCACGTATCATCACAGAAAGAGACTGGCTCGCACGCTCCACGTATCATCACAGAAAGAGACTCGCATGCTCCACGTATCATCACAGAAAGAGACTGACTGACTCGCACGCTCCACGCATCATCACAGAAAGAGACTCGCACGCTCCACGTATCATCACAGAAAGAGACTCGCACGCTCCACGTATCATCACAGAAAGAGACTCGCACGCTCCACGTATCATCACAGAAAGAGACTCGCACGCTCCACGTATCATCACAGAAAGAGACTGGCTCGCACGCTCCACGTATCATCACAGAAAGAGACTGGCTCGCACGCTCCACGTATCATCACAGAAAGAGACTGGCTCGCACGCTCCACGTATCATCACAGAAAGAGACTGACTGACTCGCACGCTCCACGTATCATCACAGAAAGAGACTCGCATGCTCCACGTATCATCACAGAAAGAGACTCGCACGCTCCACGTATCATCACAGAAAGAGACTCGCACGCTCCACGCATCATCACAGAAAGAGACTCGCATGCTCCACGTATCATCACAGAAAGAGACTGGCTCGCACGCTCCACGTATCATCACAGAAAGAGACTGGCTCGCACGCTCCACGTATCATCACAGAAAGAGACTGGCTCGCACGCTCCACGTATCATCACAGAAAGAGACTGGCTAGCACGCTCCACGTATCATCACAGAAAGAGACTGGCTCGCACGCTCCACGTATCATCATCAGAAAGAGACTGGCTCGCACGCTCCACGTATCATCACAGAAAGAGACTGGCTCGCACGCTCCACGTATCATCACAGAAAGAGACTGGCTCGCACGCTCCACGTATCATCACAGAAAGAGACTGGCTCGCACGCTCCACGTATCATCATCAGAAAGAGACTGGCTCGCACGCTCCACGTATCATCACAGAAAGAGACTCGCTTGCACGCTCCACGTATCATCACAGAAAGAGACTCGCACGCTCCACGTATCATCACAGAAAGAGACTCGCACGCTCCACGTATCATCACAGAAAGAGACTCGCATACTCCACGTATCATCACAGAAAGAGACTCGCACGCTCCACGTATCATCACAGAAAGAGACTCGCACGCTCCACGTATCATCACAGAAAGAGACTGGCTCGCACGCTCCACGTATCATCACAGAAAGAGACTGGCTCGCACGCTCCACGTATCATCACAGAAAGAGACTGGCTCGCACGCTCCACGTATCATCACAGAAAGAGACTGGCTCGCACGCTCCATGTATCATCACAGAAAGAGACTGACTGACTCGCACGCTCCACGTATCATCACAGAAAGAGACTCGCATGCTCCACGTATCATCACAGAAAGAGACTCGCACGCTCCACGTATCATCACAGAAAGAGACTCGCACGCTCCACGCATCATCACAGAAAGAGACTCGCATGCTCCACGTATCATCACAGAAAGAGACTGGCTCGCACGCTCCACGTATCATCACAGAAAGAGACTGGCTCGCTCGCGCCACGTATCATCACAGAAAGAGACTGGCTCGCACGCTCCACGTATCATCACAGAAAGAGACTGGCTCGCACGCTCCACGTATCATCACAGAAAGAGACTGACTGACTCGCACGCTCCACGCATCATCACAGAAAGAGACTCGCACGCTCCACGTATCATCACAGAAAGAGACTGACTGACTCGCACGCTCCACGCATCATCACAGAAAGAGACTCGCACGCTCCACGTATCATCACAGAAAGAGACTCGCACGCTCCACGCATCATCACAGAAAGAGACTGACTGACTCGCACGCTCCACGCATCATCACAGAAAGAGACTCGCACGCTCCACGTATCATCACAGAAAGAGACTCGCACGCTCCACGTATCATCACAGAAAGAGACTCGCACGCTCCACGTATCATCACAGAAAGAGACTCGCACGCTCCACGCATCATCACAGAAAGAGACTCGCACGCTCCACGTATCATCACAGAAAGAGACTGACTGACTCGCACGCTCCACGCATCATCACAGAAAGAGACTCGCACGCTCCACGTATCATCACAGAAAGAGACTCGCACGCTCCACGCATCATCACAGAAAGAGACTCGCACGCTCCACGTGTCATCACAGAAAGAGACTGACTGACTCGCACGCTCCACGCATCATCACAGAAAGAGACTCGCACGCTCCACGTATCATCACAGAAAGAGACTCGCACGCTCCACGTATCATCACAGAAAGAGACTCGCACGCTCCACGCATCATCACAGAAAGAGACTCGCTCGCACGCTCCACGCATCATCACAGAAAGAGACTGGCTCGCACGCTCCACGCATCATCACAGAAAGAGACTGGCTATCACGCTCCACGTATCATCACAGAAAGAGACTGACTGACTCGCACGCTCCACGTATCATCACAGAAAGAGACTCGCATGCTCCACGTATCATCACAGAAAGAGACTGACTGACTCGCACGCTCCACGTATCATCACAGAAAGAGACTGACTGACTCGCACGCTCCACGTATCATTACAGAAAGAGACTCGCACGCTCCACGTATCATCACAGAAAGAGACTCGCACGCTCCACGTATCATCACAGAAAGAGACTGGCTCGCACGCTCCACGTATCATCACAGAAAGAGACTCGCACGCTCCACGTATCATCACAGAAAGAGACTGGCTCGCACGCTCCACGTATCATCACAGAAAGAGACTGGCTCGCACGCTCCACGTATCATCATCAGAAAGAGACTGGCTCGCACGCTCCACGCATCATCACAGAAAGAGACTGGCTCGCACGCTCCACGTATCATCACAGAAAGAGACTGGCTCGCACGCTCCACGTATCATCATCAGAAAGAGACTGGCTCGCACGCTCCACGCATCATCACAGAAAGAGACTGGCTCGCACGCTCCACGTATCATCACAGAAAGAGACTGACTGACTCGCACGCTCCACGTATCATCACAGAAAGAGACTCGCATACTCCACGTATCATCACAGAAAGAGACTCGCACGCTCCACGTATCATCACAGAAAGAGACTGACTGACTCGCACGCTCCACGCATCATCACAGAAAGAGACTCGCACGCTCCACGTATCATCACAGAAAGAGACTCGCATACTCCACGTATCATCACAGAAAGAGACTCGCACGCTCCACGTATCATCACAGAAAGAGACTCGCACGCTCCACGTATCATCACAGAAAGAGACTCGCACGCTCCACGTATCATCACAGAAAGAGACTGGCTCGCACGCTCCACGTATCATCACAGAAAGAGACTGGCTCGCATGCTCCACGTATCATCACAGAAAGAGACTGACTGACTCGCACGCTCCACGTATCATCACAGAAAGAGACTCGCATGCTCCACGTATCATCACAGAAAGAGACTCGCACGCTCCACGTATCATCACAGAAAGAGACTCGCACGCTCCACGCATCATCACAGAAAGAGACTCGCATGCTCCACGTATCATCACAGAAAGAGACTGGCTCGCACGCTCCACGTATCATCACAGAAAGAGACTGGCTCGCACGCTCCACGTATCATCACAGAAAGAGACTGGCTCGCACGCTCCACGTATCATCATCAGAAAGAGACTGGCTCGCACGCTCCACGCATCATCACAGAAAGAGACTGGCTCGCACGCTCCACGTATCATCACAGAAAGAGACTGGCTCGCACGCTCCACGTATCATCATCAGAAAGAGACTGGCTCGCACGCTCCACGCATCATCACAGAAAGAGACTGGCTCGCACGCTCCACGTATCATCACAGAAAGAGACTGACTCGCACGCTCCACGTATCATCACAGAAAGAGACTCGCATACTCCACGTATCATCACAGAAAGAGACTCGCACGCTCCACGTATCATCACAGAAAGAGACTCGCACGCTCCACGCATCATCACAGAAAGAGACTCGCATGCTCCACGTATCATCACAGAAAGAGACTGGCTCGCACGCTCCACGTATCATCACAGAAAGAGACTGGCTCGCACGCTCCACGTATCATCACAGAAAGAGACTGGCTCGCACGCTCCACGTATCATCACAGAAAGAGACTGGCTCGCACGCTCCACGTATCATCATCAGAAAGAGACTGGCTCGCACGCTCCACGTATCATCACAGAAAGAGACTGGCTCGCACGCTCCACGTATCATCACAGAAAGAGACTGGCTCGCACGCTCCACGTATCATCACAGAAAGAGACTGACTGACTCGCACGCTCCACGCATCATCACAGAAAGAGACTCGCACGCTCCACGTATCATCACAGAAAGAGACTGACTGACTCGCACGCTCCACGCATCATCAAAGAAAGAGACTCGCACGCTCCACGTATCATCACAGAAAGAGACTCGCACGCTCCACGCATCATCACAGAAAGAGACTGACTGACTCGCACGCTCCATGCATCATCACAGAAAGAGACTCGCACGCTCCACGTATCATCACAGAAAGAGACTCGCACGCTCCACGCATCATCACAGAAAGAGACTGGCTCGCACGCTCCACGTATCATCACAGAAAGAGACTGACTGACTCGCACGCTCCACGTATCATCACAGAAAGAGACTCGCATACTCCACGTATCATCACAGAAAGAGACTCGCACGCTCCACGTATCATCACAGAAAGAGACTGACTGACTCGCACGCTCCACGCATCATCACAGAAAGAGACTCGCACGCTCCACGTATCATCACAGAAAGAGACTCGCATACTCCACGTATCATCACAGAAAGAGACTCGCACGCTCCACGTATCATCACAGAAAGAGACTCGCACGCTCCACGTATCATCACAGAAAGAGACTCGCACGCTCCACGTATCATCACAGAAAGAGACTGGCTCGCACGCTCCACGTATCATCACAGAAAGAGACTGGCTCGCATGCTCCACGTATCATCACAGAAAGAGACTGACTGACTCGCACGCTCCACGTATCATCACAGAAAGAGACTCGCATGCTCCACGTATCATCACAGAAAGAGACTCGCACGCTCCACGTATCATCACAGAAAGAGACTCGCACGCTCCACGCATCATCACAGAAAGAGACTCGCATGCTCCACGTATCATCACAGAAAGAGACTGGCTCGCACGCTCCACGTATCATCACAGAAAGAGACTGGCTCGCACGCTCCACGTATCATCACAGAAAGAGACTGGCTCGCACGCTCCACGTATCATCATCAGAAAGAGACTGGCTCGCACGCTCCACGCATCATCACAGAAAGAGACTGGCTCGCACGCTCCACGTATCATCACAGAAAGAGACTGGCTCGCACGCTCCACGTATCATCATCAGAAAGAGACTGGCTCGCACGCTCCACGCATCATCACAGAAAGAGACTGGCTCGCACGCTCCACGTATCATCACAGAAAGAGACTGACTCGCACGCTCCACGTATCATCACAGAAAGAGACTCGCATACTCCACGTATCATCACAGAAAGAGACTCGCACGCTCCACGTATCATCACAGAAAGAGACTCGCACGCTCCACGCATCATCACAGAAAGAGACTCGCATGCTCCACGTATCATCACAGAAAGAGACTGGCTCGCACGCTCCACGTATCATCACAGAAAGAGACTGGCTCGCACGCTCCACGTATCATCACAGAAAGAGACTGGCTCGCACGCTCCACGTATCATCACAGAAAGAGACTGGCTCGCACGCTCCACGTATCATCATCAGAAAGAGACTGGCTCGCACGCTCCACGTATCATCACAGAAAGAGACTGGCTCGCACGCTCCACGTATCATCACAGAAAGAGACTGGCTCGCACGCTCCACGTATCATCACAGAAAGAGACTGACTGACTCGCAC
Organism: Salvelinus fontinalis; assembly: GCF_029448725.1. NCBI lineage: Eukaryota > Metazoa > Chordata > Actinopteri > Salmoniformes > Salmonidae > Salvelinus > Salvelinus fontinalis. Next base: position 31,171,436 of record NC_074689.1, read on the forward strand.
GCTCCACGCATCATCACAGAAAGAGACTCGCACGCTCCACGTATCATCACAGAAAGAGACTGACTGACTCGCACGCTCCACGCATCATCAAAGAAAGAGACTCGCACGCTCCACGTATCATCACAGAAAGAGACTCGCACGCTCCACGCATCATCACAGAAAGAGACTGACTGACTCGCACGCTCCACGCATCATCACAGAAAGAGACTCGCACGCTCCACGTATCATCACAGAAAGAGACTCGCACGCTCCACGTATCATCACAGAAAGAGACTCGCACGCTCCACGTATCATCACAGAAAGAGGCTCGCACGCTCCACGCATCATCACAGAAAGAGACTCGCACGCTCCACGTATCATCACAGAAAGAGACTGACTGACTCGCACGCTACACGCATCATCACAGAAAGAGACTCGCACGCTCCACGTATCATCACAGAAAGAGACTCGCACGCTCCACGCATCATCACAGAAAGAGACTCGCACGCTCCACGTATCATCACAGAAAGAGACTGACTGACTCGCACGCTCCACGCATCATCACAGAAAGAGACTCGCACGCTCCACGTATCATCACAGAAAGAGACTCGCACGCTCCACGTATCATCACAGAAAGAGACTCGCACGCTCCACGCATCATCACAGAAAGAGACTCGCTCGCACACTCCATGCATCATCACAGAAAGAGACTGGCTCGCACGCTCCACGCATCATCACAGAAAGAGACTGGCTAGCACGCTCCACGTATCATCACAGAAAGAGACTGACTGACTCGCACGCTCCACGTATCATCACAGAAAGAGACTCGCATGCTCCACGTATCATCACAGAAAGAGACTGACTGACTCGCACGCTCCACGTATCATCACAGAAAGAGACTGACTGACTCGCACGCTCCACGTATCATCACAGAAAGAGACTCGCACGCTCCACGTATCATCCCAGAAAGAGACTCGCACGCTCCACGTATCATCACAGAAAGAGACTCGCACGCTCCACGTATCATCACAGAAAGAGACTGGCTCGCACGCTCCACGTATCATCACAGAAAGAGACTGGCTCGCACGCTCCACGTATCATCACAGAAAGAGACTGGCTCGCACGCTCCACGTATCATCACAGAAAGAGACTGGCTCGCACGCTCCACGTATCATCATCAGAAAGAGACTGGCTCGCACGCTCCACGCATCATCACAGAAAGAGACTGGCTCGCACGCTCCACGTATCATCACAGAAAGAGACTGGCTCGCACGCTCCACGTATCATCATCAGAAAGAGACTGGCTCGCACGCTCCACGCGTCATCACAGAAAGAGACTGGCTCGCACGCTCCACGTATCATCACAGAAAGAGACTGACTGACTCGCACGCTCCACGTATCATCACAGAAAGAGACTCGCATACTCCACGTATCATCACAGAAAGAGACTCGCACGCTCCACGTATCATCACAGAAAGAGACTGACTGACTCGCACGCTCCACGCATCATCACAGAAAGAGACTCGCACGCTCCACGTATCATCACAGAAAGAGACTCGCATACTCCACGCATCATCACAGAAAGAGACTCGCACGCTCCACGTATCATCACAGAAAGAGACTCGCACGCTCCACGTATCATCACAGAAAGAGACTCGCACGCTCCACGTATCATCACAGAAAGAGACTGGCTCGCACGCTCCACGTATCATCACAGAAAGAGACTGGCTCGCACGCTCCACGTATCATCACAGAAAGAGACTGGCTCGCACGCTCCACGTATCATCACAGAAAGAGACTGACTGACTCGCACGCTCCACGTATCATCACAGAAAGAGACTCGCATGCTCCACGTATCATCACAGAAAGAGACTCGCACGCTCCACGTATCATCACAGAAAGAGACTCGCACGCTCCACGCATCATCACAGAAAGAGACTCGCATGCTCCACGTATCATCACAGAAAGAGACTGGCTCGCACGCTCCACGTATCATCACAGAAAGAGACTGGCTCGCACGCTCCACGTATCATCACAGAAAGAGACTGGCTTGCACGCTCCACGTATCATCATCAGAAAGAGACTGGCTCGCACGCTCCACGCATCCTCACAGAAAGAGACTGGCTCGCACGCTCCACGCATCATCACAGAAAGAGACTGGCTCGCACGCTCCACGTATCATCACAGAAAGAGACTGACTGACTCGCACGCTCCACGTATCATCACAGAAAGAGACTCGCATACTCCACGTATCATCACAGAAAGAGACTCGCACGCTCCACGTATCATCAAAGAAAGAGACTGACTGACTCGCACGCTCCACGCATCATCACAGAAAGAGACTCGCACGCTCCACGTATCATCACAGAAAGAGACTCGCATACTCCACGTATCATCACAGAAAGAGACTCGCACGCTCCACGTATCATCACAGAAAGAGACTCGCACGCTCCACGTATCATCACAGAAAGAGACTGGCTCGCACGCTCCACGTATCATCACAGAAAGAGACTGGCTCGCACGCTCCACGTATCATCACAGAAAGAGACTGGCTCGCACACTCCACGTATCATCACAGAAAGAGACTGACTGACTCGCACGCTCCACGTATCATCACAGAAAGAGACTCGCATGCTCCACGTATCATCACAGAAAGAGACTGACTGACTCGCACGCTCCACGCATCATCACAGAAAGAGACTCGCACGCTCCACGTATCATCACAGAAAGAGACTCGCACGCTCCACGTATCATCACAGAAAGAGACTCGCACGCTCCACGTATCATCACAGAAAGAGACTCGCACGCTCCACGTATCATCACAGAAAGAGACTGGCTCGCACGCTCCACGTATCATCACAGAAAGAGACTGGCTCGCACGCTCCACGTATCATCACAGAAAGAGACTGGCTCGCACGCTCCACGTATCATCACAGAAAGAGACTGACTGACTCGCACGCTCCACGTATCATCACAGAAAGAGACTCGCATTCTCCACGTATCATCACAGAAAGAGACTCGCACGCTCCACGTATCATCACAGAAAGAGACTCGCACGCTCCACGCATCATCACAGAAAGAGACTCGCATGCTCCACGTATCATCACAGAAAGAGACTGGCTCGCACGCTCCACGTATCATCACAGAAAGAGACTGGCTCGCACGCTCCACGTATCATCACAGAAAGAGACTGGCTCGCACGCTCCACGTATTATCACAGAAAGAGACTGGCTAGCACGCTCCACGTATCATCACAGAAAGAGACTGGCTCGCACGCTCCACGTATCATCATCAGAAAGAGACTGGCTCGCATGCTCCACGTATCATCACAGAAAGAGACTGGCTCGCACGCTCCACGTATCATCACAGAAAGAGACTGGCTCGCACGCTCCACGTATCATCACAGAAAGAGACTGGCTCGCACGCTCCACGTCTCATCATCAGAAAGAGACTGGCTCGCACGCTCCACGTATCATCACAGAAAGAGACTCGCTTGCACGCTCCACGTATCATCACAGAAAGAGACTCGCACGCTCCACGTATCATCACAGAAAGAGACTCGCACGCTCCACGTATCATCACAGAAAGAGACTGGCTCGCTCCACGTATCATCACAGAAAGAGACTGGCTCGCACGCTCCACGCATCATCACAGAAAGAGACTCGCACGCTCCACGTATCATCATCAGAAAGAGACTGGCTCGCTCGCTCCACGCATCATCACAGAAAGAGACTGGCTCGCACGCTCCACGTATCATCACAGAAAGAGACTGACTGACTCGCACGCTCCACGTATCATCACAGAAAGAGACTCGCATACTCCACGTATCATCACAGAAAGAGACTCGCACGCTCCACGTATCATCACAGAAAGAGACTGACTGACTCGCACGCTCCACGTATCATCACAGAAAGAGACTCGCACGCTCCACGTATCATCACAGAAAGAGACTCGCACGCTCCACGTATCATCACAGAAAGAGACTGGCTCACACGCTCCACGTATCATCACAGAAAGAGACTGGCTCGCACGCTCCACGTATCATCACAGAAAGAGACTCGCACGCTCCACGTATCATCACAGAAAGAGACTCGCACGCTCCACGCATCATCACAGAAAGAGACTCGCTCGCACGCTCCATGCATCATCACAGAAAGAGACTGGCTCGCACGCTCCACGCATCATCACAGAAAGAGACTGGCTAGCACGCTCCACGTATCATCACAGAAAGAGACTGACTGACTCGCACGCTCCACGTATCATCACAGAAAGAGACTCGCATGCTCCACGTATCATCACAGAAAGAGACTGACTGACTCGCACGCTCCACGTATCATCACAGAAAGAGACTGACTGACTCGCACGCTCCACGTATCATCACAGAAAGAGACTCGCACGCTCCACGTATCATCCCAGAAAGAGACTCGCACGCTCCACGTATCATCACAGAAAGAGACTCGCACGCTCCACGTATCATCACAGAAAGAGACTGGCTCGCACGCTCCACGTATCATCACAGAAAGAGACTGGCTCGCACGCTCCACGTATCATCACAGAAAGAGACTGGCTCGCACGCTCCACGTATCATCACAGAAAGAGACTGGCTCGCACGCTCCACGTATCATCATCAGAAAGAGACTGGCTCGCACGCTCCACGCATCATCACAGAAAGAGACTGGCTCGCACGCTCCACGTATCATCACAGAAAGAGACTGGCTCGCACGCTCCACGTATCATCATCAGAAAGAGACTGGCTCGCACGCTCCACGCGTCATCACAGAAAGAGACTGGCTCGCACGCTCCACGTATCATCACAGAAAGAGACTGACTGACTCGCACGCTCCACGTATCATCACAGAAAGAGACTCGCATACTCCACGTATCATCACAGAAAGAGACTCGCACGCTCCACGTATCATCACAGAAAGAGACTGACTGACTCGCACGCTCCACGCATCATCACAGAAAGAGACTCGCACGCTCCACGTATCATCACAGAAAGAGACTCGCATACTCCACGCATCATCACAGAAAGAGACTCGCACGCTCCACGTATCATCACAGAAAGAGACTCGCACGCTCCACGTATCATCACAGAAAGAGACTCGCACGCTCCACGTATCATCACAGAAAGAGACTGGCTCGCACGCTCCACGTATCATCACAGAAAGAGACTGGCTCGCACGCTCCACGTATCATCACAGAAAGAGACTGGCTCGCACGCTCCACGTATCATCACAGAAAGAGACTGACTGACTCGCACGCTCCACGTATCATCACAGAAAGAGACTCGCATGCTCCACGTATCATCACAGAAAGAGACTCGCACGCTCCACGTATCATCACAGAAAGAGACTCGCACGCTCCACGCATCATCACAGAAAGAGACTCGCATGCTCCACGTATCATCACAGAAAGAGACTGGCTCGCACGCTCCACGTATCATCACAGAAAGAGACTGGCTCGCACGCTCCACGTATCATCACAGAAAGAGACTGGCTTGCACGCTCCACGTATCATCATCAGAAAGAGACTGGCTCGCACGCTCCACGCATCCTCACAGAAAGAGACTGGCTCGCACGCTCCACGCATCATCACAGAAAGAGACTGGCTCGCACGCTCCACGTATCATCACAGAAAGAGACTGACTGACTCGCACGCTCCACGTATCATCACAGAAAGAGACTCGCATACTCCACGTATCATCACAGAAAGAGACTCGCACGCTCCACGTATCATCAAAGAAAGAGACTGACTGACTCGCACGCTCCACGCATCATCACAGAAAGAGACTCGCACGCTCCACGTATCATCACAGAAAGAGACTCGCATACTCCACGTATCATCACAGAAAGAGACTCGCACGCTCCACGTATCATCACAGAAAGAGACTCGCACGCTCCACGTATCATCACAGAAAGAGACTGGCTCGCACGCTCCACGTATCATCACAGAAAGAGACTGGCTCGCACGCTCCACGTATCATCACAGAAAGAGACTGGCTCGCACACTCCACGTATCATCACAGAAAGAGACTGACTGACTCGCACGCTCCACGTATCATCACAGAAAGAGACTCGCATGCTCCACGTATCATCACAGAAAGAGACTGACTGACTCGCACGCTCCACGCATCATCACAGAAAGAGACTCGCACGCTCCACGTATCATCACAGAAAGAGACTCGCACGCTCCACGTATCATCACAGAAAGAGACTCGCACGCTCCACGTATCATCACAGAAAGAGACTCGCACGCTCCACGTATCATCACAGAAAGAGACTGGCTCGCACGCTCCACGTATCATCACAGAAAGAGACTGGCTCGCACGCTCCACGTATCATCACAGAAAGAGACTGGCTCGCACGCTCCACGTATCATCACAGAAAGAGACTGACTGACTCGCACGCTCCACGTATCATCACAGAAAGAGACTCGCATGCTCCACGTATCATCACAGAAAGAGACTCGCACGCTCCACGTATCATCACAGAAAGAGACTCGCACGCTCCACGCATCATCACAGAAAGAGACTCGCATGCTCCACGTATCATCACAGAAAGAGACTGGCTCGCACGCTCCACGTATCATCACAGAAAGAGACTGGCTCGCACGCTCCACGTATCATCACAGAAAGAGACTGGCTCGCACGCTCCACGTATCATCACAGAAAGAGACAGGCTCGCACGCTCCACGTATCATCATCAGAAAGAGACTGGCTCGCACGCTCCACGTATCATCATCAGAAAGAGACTGGCTCTCATGCTCCACGTATCATCACAGAAAGAGACTGGCTCGCACGCTCCACGTATCATCACAGAAAGAGACTGGCTCGCACGCTCCACGTATCATCACAGAAAGAGACTGGCTCGCACGCTCCACGTCTCATCATCAGAAAGAGACTGGCTCGCACGCTCCACGTATCATCACAGAAAGAGACTCGCTTGCACGCTCCACGTATCATCACAGAAAGAGACTCGCACGCTCCACGTATCATCACAGAAAGAGACTCGCACGCTCCACGTATCATCACAGAAAGAGACTGGCTCGCTCCACGTATCATCACAGAAAGAGACTGGCTCGCACGCTCCACGCATCATCACAGAAAGAGACTCGCACGCTCCACGTATCATCATCAGAAAGAGACTGGCTCGCTCGCTCCACGCATCATCACAGAAAGAGACTGGCTCGCACGCTCCACGTATCATCACAGAAAGAGACTGACTGACTCGCACGCTCCACGTATCATCACAGAAAGAGACTCGCATACTCCACGTATCATCACAGAAAGAGACTCGCACGCTCCACGTATCATCACAGAAAGAGACTGACTGACTCGCACGCTCCACGTATCATCACAGAAAGAGACTCGCACGCTCCACGTATCATCACAGAAAGAGACTCGCACGCTCCACGTATCATCACAGAAAGAGACTGGCTCACACGCTCCACGTATCATCACAGAAAGAGACTGGCTCGCACGCTCCACGTATCATCACAGAAAGAGACTGGCTCGCACGCTCCACGTATCATCACAGAAAGAGACTGACTGACTCGCACGCTCCACGTATCATCACAGAAAGAGACTCGCATGCTCCACGTATCATCACAGAAAGAGACTTGCACGCTCCACGTATCATCACAGAAAGAGACTCGCACGCTCCACGCATCATCACAGAAAGAGACTCGCATGCTCCACGTATCATCACAGAAAGAGACTGGCTCGCACGCTCCACGTATCATCACAGAAAGAGACTGGCTCGCATGCTCCACGTATCATCACAGAAAGAGACTGGCTCGCACGCTCCACGTATCATCATCAGAAAGAGACTGGCTCGCACGCTCCACGCATCATCACAGAAAGAGACTCGCACGCTCCACGCATCATCACAGAAAGAGACTGGCTCGCATGCTCCACGTATCATCATCAGAAATTGACTGGCTCGCACGCTCCACGCATCATCACAGAAAGAGACTGGCTCGCACGCTCCACGTATCATCACAGAAAGAGACTGACTGACTCGCACGCTCCACGTATCATCACAGAAAGAGACTCGCATACTCCACGTATCATCACAGAAAGAGACTCGCACGCTCCACGCATCATCACAGAAAGAGACTCGCATGCTCCACGTATCATCACAGAAAGAGACTGGCTCGCACGCTCCACGTATCATCACAGAAAGAGACTGGCTCGCACGCTCCACGTATCATCACAGAAAGAGACTGGCTCGCACGCTCCACGTATCATCACAGAAAGAGACAGGCTCGCACGCTCCACGTATCATCATCAGAAAGAGACTGGCTCGCACGCTCCACGTATCATCATCAGAAAGAGACTGGCTCGCATGCTCCACGTATCATCACAGAAAGAGACTGGCTCGCACGCTCCACGTATCATCACAGAAAGAGACTGGCTCGCACGCTCCACGTCTCATCATCAGAAAGAGACTGGCTCGCACGCTCCACGTATCATCACAGAAAGAGACTCGCTTGCACGCTCCACGTATCATCACAGAAAGAGACTCGCACGCTCCACGTATCATCACAGAAAGAGACTCGCACGCTCCACGTATCATCACAGAAAGAGACTGGCTCGCTCCACGTATCATCACAGAAAGAGACTGGCTCGCACGCTCCACGCATCATCACAGAAAGAGACTCGCACGCTCCACGTATCATCATCAGAAAGAGACTGGCTCGCTCGCTCCACGCATCATCACAGAAAGAGACTGGCTCGCACGCTCCACGTATCATCACAGAAAGAGACTGACTGACTCGCACGCTCCACGTATCATCACAGAAAGAGACTCGCATACTCCACGTATCATCACAGAAAGAGACTCGCACGCTCCACGTATCATCACAGAAAGAGACTGACTGACTCGCACGCTCCACGTATCATCACAGAAAGAGACTCGCACGCTCCACGTATCATCACAGAAAGAGACTCGCACGCTCCACGTATCATCACAGAAAGAGACTGGCTCACACGCTCCACGTATCATCACAGAAAGAGACTGGCTCGCACGCTCCACGTATCATCACAGAAAGAGACTGGCTCGCACGCTCCACGTATCATCACAGAAAGAGACTGACTGACTCGCACGCTCCACGTATCATCACAGAAAGAGACTCGCATGCTCCACGTATCATCACAGAAAGAGACTCGCACGCTCCACGTATCATCACAGAAAGAGACTCGCACGCTCCACGCATCATCACAGAAAGAGACTCGCATGCTCCACGTATCATCACAGAAAGAGACTGGCTCGCACGCTCCACGTATCATCACAGAAAGAGACTGGCTCGCACGCTCCACGTATCATCACAGAAAGAGACTGGCTCGCACGCTCCACGTATCATCATCAGAAAGAGACTGGCTCGCACGCTCCACGCATCATCACAGAAAGAGACTCGCACGCTCCACGCATCATCACAGAAAGAGACTGGCTCGCATGCTCCACGTATCATCATCAGAAATTGACTGGCTCGCACGCTCCACGCATCATCACAGAAAGAGACTGGCTCGCACGCTCCACGTATCATCACAGAAAGAGACTGACTGACTCGCACGCTCCACGTATCATCACAGAAAGAGACTCGCATACTCCACGTATCATCACAGAAAGAGACTCGCACGCTCCACGCATCATCACAGAAAGAGACTCGCATGCTCCACGTATCATCACAGAAAGAGACTGGCTCGCACGCTCCACGTATCATCACAGAAAGAGACTGGCTCGCACGCTCCACGTATCATCACAGAAAGAGACTGGCTCGCACGCTCCACGTATCATCACAGAAAGAGACAGGCTCGCACGCTCCACGTATCATCATCAGAAAGAGACTGGCTCGCACGCTCCACGTATCATCACAGAAAGAGACTGGCTCGCACGCTCCACGTATCATCACAGAAAGAGACTGGCTGGCACGCTCCACGTATCATCACAGAAAGAGACTGACTGACTCGCACGCTCCACGCATCATCACAGAAAGAGACTCGCACGCTCCACATATCATCACAGAAAGAGACTGACTGACTCGCATGCTCCACGCATCATCACAGAAAGAGACTCGTACGCTCCACGTATCATCACAGAAAGAGACTCGCACGCTCCACGCATCATCACAGAAAGAGACTGACTGACTCGCACGCTCCACGCATCATCACAGAAAGAGACTCGCACGCTCCACGTATCATCACAGAAAGAGACTCGCACGCTCCACGTATCATCACAGAAAGAGACTCGCACGCTCCACGTATCATCACAGAAAGAGACTCGCACGCTCCACGCATCATCACAGAAAGAGACTCGCACGCTCCACGTATCATCACAGAAAGAGACTGACTGACTCGCACGCTCCACGCATCATCACAGAAAGAGACTCGCACGCTCCACGTATCATCACAGAAAGAGACTGGCTCGCACGCTCCACGTATCATCACAGAAAGAGACTGGCTCGCACGCTCCACGTATCATCACAGAAAGAGACTGGCTCGCACGCTCCACGTATCATCACAGAAAGAGACTGGCTCGCACGCTCCACGTATCATCACAGAAAGAGACTGGCTCGCACGCTCCACGTATCATCATCAGAAAGAGACTGGCTCGCACGCTCCACGCATCATCACAGAAAGAGACTGGCTCGCACGCTCCACGTATCATCACAGAAAGAGACTGGCTCGCACGCTCCACGTATCATCATCAGAAAGAGACTGCCTCGCACGCTCCACGCATCATCACAGAAAGAGACTGGCTCGCACGCTCCACGTATCATCACAGAAAGAGACTGACTGACTCGCACGCTCCACGTATCATCACAGAAAGAGACTCGCATACTCCACGTATCATCACAGAAAGAGACTCGCACGCTCCACGTATCATCACAGAAAGAGACTGGCTCGCACGCTCCACGTATCATCACAGAAAGAGACTGGCTCGCACGCTCCACGTATCATCACAGAAAGAGACTGGCTCGCACGCTCCACGTATCATCATCAGAAAGAGACTGGCTCGCACGCTCCACGCATCATCACAGAAAGAGACTCGCACGCTCCACGCATCATCACAGAAAGAGACTGGCTCGCATGCTCCACGTATCATCATCAGAAATTGACTGGCTCGCACGCTCCACGCATCATCACAGAAAGAGACTGGCTCGCACGCTCCACGTATCATCACAGAAAGAGACTGACTGACTCGCACGCTCCACGTATCATCACAGAAAGAGACTCGCATACTCCACGTATCATCACAGAAAGAGACTCGCACGCTCCACGCATCATCACAGAAAGAGACTCGCATGCTCCACGTATCATCACAGAAAGAGACTGGCTCGCACGCTCCACGTATCATCACAGAAAGAGACTGGCTCGCACGCTCCACGTATCATCACAGAAAGAGACTGGCTCGCACGCTCCACGTATCATCACAGAAAGAGACAGGCTCGCACGCTCCACGTATCATCATCAGAAAGAGACTGGCTCGCACGCTCCACGTATCATCATCAGAAAGAGACTGGCTCGCATGCTCCACGTATCATCACAGAAAGAGACTGGCTCGCACGCTCCACGTATCATCACAGAAAGAGACTGGCTCGCACGCTCCACGTATCATCACAGAAAGAGACTGGCTCGCACGCTCCACGTCTCATCATCAGAAAGAGACTGGCTCGCACGCTCCACGTATCATCACAGAAAGAGACTCGCTTGCACGCTCCACGTATCATCACAGAAAGAGACTCGCACGCTCCACGTATCATCACAGAAAGAGACTCGCACGCTCCACGTATCATCACAGAAAGAGACTGGCTCGCTCCACGTATCATCACAGAAAGAGACTGGCTCGCACGCTCCACGCATCATCACAGAAAGAGACTCGCACGCTCCACGTATCATCATCAGAAAGAGACTGGCTCGCTCGCTCCACGCATCATCACAGAAAGAGACTGGCTCGCACGCTCCACGTATCATCACAGAAAGAGACTGACTGACTCGCACGCTCCACGTATCATCACAGAAAGAGACTCGCATACTCCACGTATCATCACAGAAAGAGACTCGCACGCTCCACGTATCATCACAGAAAGAGACTGACTGACTCGCACGCTCCACGTATCATCACAGAAAGAGACTCGCACGCTCCACGTATCATCACAGAAAGAGACTCGCACGCTCCACGTATCATCACAGAAAGAGACTGGCTCACACGCTCCACGTATCATCACAGAAAGAGACTGGCTCGCACGCTCCACGTATCATCACAGAAAGAGACTGGCTCGCACGCTCCACGTATCATCACAGAAAGAGACTGACTGACTCGCACGCTCCACGTATCATCACAGAAAGAGACTCGCATGCTCCACGTATCATCACAGAAAGAGACTCGCACGCTCCACGTATCATCACAGAAAGAGACTCGCACGCTCCACGCATCATCACAGAAAGAGACTCGCATGCTCCACGTATCATCACAGAAAGAGACTGGCTCGCACGCTCCACGTATCATCACAGAAAGAGACTGGCTCGCACGCTCCACGTATCATCACAGAAAGAGACTGGCTCGCACGCTCCACGTATCATCATCAGAAAGAGACTGGCTCGCACGCTCCACGCATCATCACAGAAAGAGACTCGCACGCTCCACGCATCATCACAGAAAGAGACTGGCTCGCATGCTCCACGTATCATCATCAGAAATTGACTGGCTCGCACGCTCCACGCATCATCACAGAAAGAGACTGGCTCGCACGCTCCACGTATCATCACAGAAAGAGACTGACTGACTCGCACGCTCCACGTATCATCACAGAAAGAGACTCGCATACTCCACGTATCATCACAGAAAGAGACTCGCACGCTCCACGCATCATCACAGAAAGAGACTCGCATGCTCCACGTATCATCACAGAAAGAGACTGGCTCGCACGCTCCACGTATCATCACAGAAAGAGACTGGCTCGCACGCTCCACGTATCATCACAGAAAGAGACTGGCTCGCACGCTCCACGTATCATCACAGAAAGAGACAGGCTCGCACGCTCCACGTATCATCATCAGAAAGAGACTGGCTCGCACGCTCCACGTATCATCACAGAAAGAGACTGGCTCGCACGCTCCACGTATCATCACAGAAAGAGACTGGCTGGCACGCTCCACGTATCATCACAGAAAGAGACTGACTGACTCGCACGCTCCACGCATCATCACAGAAAGAGACTCGCACGCTCCACGTATCATCACAGAAAGAGACTGACTGACTCGCATGCTCCACGCATCATCACAGAAAGAGACTCGTACGCTCCACGTATCATCACAGAAAGAGACTCGCACGCTCCACGCATCATCACAGAAAGAGACTGACTGACTCGCACGCTCCACGCATCATCACAGAAAGAGACTCGCACGCTCCACGTATCATCACAGAAAGAGACTCGCACGCTCCACGTATCATCACAGAAAGAGACTCGCACGCTCCACGTATCATCACAGAAAGAGACTCGCACGCTCCACGCATCATCACAGAAAGAGACTCGCACGCTCCACGTATCATCACAGAAAGAGACTGACTGACTCGCACGCTCCACGCATCATCACAGAAAGAGACTCGCACGCTCCACGTATCATCACAGAAAGAGACTCGCACGCTCCACGCATCATCACAGAAAGAGACTCGCACGCTCCACGTATCATCACAGAAAGAGACTGACTGACTCGCACGCTCCACGCATCATCACAGAAAGAGACTCGCACGCTCCACGCATCATCACAGAAAGAGACTCGCACGCTCCACGTATCATCACAGAAAGAGACTCGCACGCTCCACGCATCATCACAGAAAGAGACTCGCTCGCACGCTCCACGCATCATCACAGAAAGAGACTGGCTCGCACGCTCCACGCATCATCACAGAAAGAGACTGGCTAGCACGCTCCACGTATCATCACAGAAAGAGACTGACTGACTCGCACGCTCCACGTATCATCACAGAAAGAGACTCGCATGCTCCACGTATCATCACAGAAAGAGACTGACTGACTCGCACGCTCCACGTATCATCACAGAAAGAGACTGACTGACTCGCACGCTCCACGTATCATCACAGAAAGAGACTCGCATGCTCCACGTATCATCACAGAAAGAGACTGACTGACTCGCACGCTCCACGTATCATCACAGAAAGAGACTGACTGACTCGCACGCTCCACGTATCATCACAGAAAGAGACTCGCACGCTCCACGTATCATCACAGAAAGAGACTCGCACGCTCCACGTATCATCACAGAAAGAGACTCGCACGCTCCACGTATCATCACAGAAAGAGACTGGCTCGCACGCTCCACGTATCATCACAGAAAGAGACTGGCTCGCACGCTCCACGTATCATCACAGAAAGAGACTGGCTCGCACGCTCCACGTATCATCATCAGAAAGAGACTGGCTCGCACGCTCCACGCATCATCACAGAAAGAGACTGGCTCGCACGCTCCACGTATCATCACAGAAAGAGACTGGCTCGCACGCTCCACGTATCATCATCAGAAAGAGACTGGCTCGCACGCTCCACGCATCATCACAGAAAGAGACTGGCTCGCACGCTCCACGTATCATCACAGAAAGAGACTGACTGACTCGCACGCTCCACGTATCATCACAGAAAGAGACTCGCATACTCCACGTATCATCACAGAAAGAGACTCGCACGCTCCACGTATCATCACAGAAAGAGACTGACTGACTCGCACGCTCCACGCATCATCACAGAAAGAGACTCGCACGCTCCACGTATCATCACAGAAAGAGACTCGCATACTCCACGTATCATCACAGAAAGAGACTCGCACGCTCCACGTATTATCACAGAAAGAGACTCGCACGCTCCACGTATCATCACAGAAAGAGACTCGCACGCTCCACGTATCATCACAGAAAGAGACTGGCTCGCACGCTCCACGTATCATCACAGAAAGAGACTGGCTCGCACGCTCCACGTATCATCACAGAAAGAGACTGGCTCGCACGCTCCACGTATCATCACAGAAAGAGACTGACTGACTCGCACGCTCCACGTATCATCACAGAAAGAGACTCGCATGCTCCAGGTATGATCACAGAAAGAGTCTCGCACGCTCCACGTATCATCACAGAAAGAGACTCGCACGCTCCACGCATCATCACAGAAAGAGACTCGCATGCTCCACGTATCATCACAGAAAGAGACTGACTGACTCGCACGCTCCACGTATCATCACAGAAAGAGACTGACTGACTCGCACGCTCCACGTATCATCACAGAAAGAGACTCGCACGCTCCACGTATCATCACAGAAAGAGACTCGCACGCTCCACGTATCATCACAGAAAGAGACTCGCACGCTCCACGTATCATCACAGAAAGAGACTGGCTCGCACGCTCCACGTATCATCACAGAAAGAGACTGGCTCGCACGCTCCACGTATCATCACAGAAAGAGACTGGCTCGCACGCTCCACGTATCATCATCAGAAAGAGACTGGCTCGCACGCTCCACGCATCATCACAGAAAGAGACTGGCTCGCACGCTCCACGTATCATCACAGAAAGAGACTGGCTCGCACGCTCCACGTATCATCATCAGAAAGAGACTGGCTCGCACGCTCCACGCATCATCACAGAAAGAGACTGGCTCGCACGCTCCACGTATCATCACAGAAAGAGACTGACTGACTCGCACGCTCCACGTATCATCACAGAAAGAGACTCGCATACTCCACGTATCATCACAGAAAGAGACTCGCACGCTCCACGTATCATCACAGAAAGAGACTGACTGACTCGCACGCTCCACGCATCATCACAGAAAGAGACTCGCACGCTCCACGTATCATCACAGAAAGAGACTCGCATACTCCACGTATCATCACAGAAAGAGACTCGCACGCTCCACGTATTATCACAGAAAGAGACTCGCACGCTCCACGTATCAT
Source organism: Salvelinus fontinalis (assembly GCF_029448725.1). Lineage (NCBI taxonomy): Eukaryota > Metazoa > Chordata > Actinopteri > Salmoniformes > Salmonidae > Salvelinus > Salvelinus fontinalis. The sequence continues at coordinate 31,187,386 of NC_074689.1, forward strand.
CACAGAAAGAGACTCGCACGCTCCACGTATCATCACAGAAAGAGACTGGCTCGCACGCTCCACGTATCATCACAGAAAGAGACTGGCTCGCACGCTCCACGTATCATCACAGAAAGAGACTGGCTCGCACGCTCCACGTATCATCACAGAAAGAGACTGACTGACTCGCACGCTCCACGTATCATCACAGAAAGAGACTCGCATGCTCCACGTATGATCACAGAAAGAGTCTCGCACGCTCCACGTATCATCACAGAAAGAGACTCGCACGCTCCACGCATCATCACAGAAAGAGACTCGCATGCTCCACGTATCATCACAGAAAGAGACTGGCTCGCACGCTCCACGTATCATCACAGAAAGAGACTGGCTCGCACGCTCCACGTATCATCACAGAAAGAGACTGGCTCGCACGCTCCACGTATCATCATCAGAAAGAGACTGGCTCGCACGCTCCACGCATCATCACAGAAAGAGACTGGCTCGCACGCTCCACGTATCATCACAGAAAGAGACTGGCTCGCACGCTCCACGTATCATCATCAGAAAGAGACTGGCTCGCACGCTCCACGCATCATCACAGAAAGAGACTGGCTCGCACGCTCCACGTATCATCACAGAAAGAGACTGACTGACTCGCACGCTCCACGTATCATCACAGAAAGAGACTCGCATACTCCACGTATCATCACAGAAAGAGACTCGCACGCTCCACGTATCATCACAGAAAGAGACTGACTGACTCGCACGCTCCACGCATCATCACAGAAAGAGACTCGCACGCTCCACGTATCATCACAGAAAGAGACTCGCATACTCCACGTATCATCACAGAAAGAGACTCGCAAGCTCCACGTATCATCACAGAAAGAGACTCGCACGCTCCACGTATCATCACAGAAAGAGACTCGCACGCTCCACGTATCATCACAGAAAGAGACTGGCTCGCACGCTCCACGTATCATCACAGAAAGAGACTGGCTCGCACGCTCCACGTATCATCACAGAAAGAGACTGGCTCGCACGCTCCACGTATCATCACAGAAAGAGACTGACTGACTCGCACGCTCCACGTATCATCACAGAAAGAGACTCGCATGCTCCACGTATCATCACAGAAAGAGACTGACTGACTCGCACGCTCCACGCATCATCACAGAAAGAGACTCGCACGCTCCACGTATCATCACAGAAAGAGACTGACTGACTCGCACGCTCCACGCATCATCACAGAAAGAGACTCGCACGCTCCACGTATCATCACAGAAAGAGACTCGCATGCTCCACGTATCATCACAGAAAGAGACTCGCACGCTCCACGTATCATCACAGAAAGAGACTCGCACGCTCCACGCATCATCACAGAAAGAGACTCACATGCTCCACGTATCATCACAGAAAGAGACTGGCTCGCACGCTCCACGTATCATCACAGAAAGAGACTGGCTCGCACGCTCCACGTATCATCACAGAAAGAGACTGGCTCGCACGCTCCACGTATCATCACAGAAAGAGACTGGCTAGCACGCTCCACGTATCATCACAGAAAGAGACTGGCTCGCACGCTCCACGTATCATCATCAGAAAGAGACTGGCTCGCACGCTCCACGTATCATCACAGAAAGAGACTGGCTCGCACGCTCCACGTATCATCACAGAAAGAGACTGGCTCGCACGCTCCACGTATCATCACAGAAAGAGACTGGCTCGCACGCTCCACGTATCATCATCAGAAAGAGACTGGCTAGCACGCTCCACATATCATCACAGAAAGAGACTGACTGACTCGCACGCTCCACGTATCATCACAGAAAGAGACTCGCATGCTCCACGTATCATCACAGAAAGAGACTCGCACGCTCCACGTATCATCACAGAAAGAGACTCGCACGCTCCACGCATCATCACAGAAAGAGACTCGCACGCTCCACGCATCATCACAGAAAGAGACTGGCTCGCACGCTCCACGCATCATCACAGAAAGAGACTGGCTCGCACGCTCCACGTATCATCACAGAAAGAGACTCGCTTGCACGCTCCACGTATCATCACAGAAAGAGACTCGCACGCTCCACGTATCATCACAGAAAGAGACTCGCACGCTCCACGTATCATCACAGAAAGAGACTGGCTCGCTCGCTCCACGTATCATCACAGAAAGACTCTGGCTCGCTCGCTCCACGTATCATCACAAAAAAGAGACTCGCACGCTCCACGTATCATCACAGAAAGAGACTGGCTAGCACGCTCCACGTATCATCACAGAAAGAGACTGGCTCGCACGCTCCACGTATCATCATCAGAAAGAGACTGGCTCGCACGCTCCACGTATCATCACAGAAAGAGACTGGCTCGCACGCTCCACGTATCATCACAGAAAGAGACTGGCTCGCACGCTCCACGTATCATCACAGAAAGAGACTGGCTCGCACGCTCCACGTATCATCATCAGAAAGAGACTGGCTAGCACGCTCCACATATCATCACAGAAAGAGACTGACTGACTCGCACGCTCCACGTATCATCACAGAAAGAGACTCGCATGCTCCACGTATCATCACAGAAAGAGACTCGCACGCTCCACATATCATCACAGAAAGAGACTCGCACGCTCCACGCATCATCACAGAAAGAGACTCGCACGCTCCACGCATCATCACAGAAAGAGACTGGCTCGCACGCTCCACGCATCATCACAGAAAGAGACTGGCTCGCACGCTCCACGTATCATCACAGAAAGAGACTCGCTTGCACGCTCCACGTATCATCACAGAAAGAGACTCGCACGCTCCACGTATCATCACAGAAAGAGACTCGCACGCTCCACGTATCATCACAGAAAGAGACTGGCTCGCTCGCTCCACGTATCATCACAGAAAGACTCTGGCTCGCTCGCTCCACGTATCATCACAAAAAAGAGACTCGCACGCTCCACGTATCATCACAGAAAGAGACTGGCTCGCTCCACGTATCATCACAGAAAGAGACTGGCTCGCACGCTCCTCGCATCATCACAGAAAGAGACTCGCACGCTCCACGTATCAACACAGAAAGAGACTGGCTCGCACGCTCCACGTATCATCACAGAAAGAGACTCGCTTGCACGCTCCACGTATCATCACAGAAAGAGACTCGCACGCTCCACGTATCATCACAGAAAGAGACTCGCACGCTCCACGTATCATCACAGAAAGAGACTGGCTCGCTCGCTCCACGTATCATCACAGAAAGACTCTGGCTCGCTCGCTCCACGTCTCATCACAAAAAAGAGACTCGCACGCTCCACGTATCATCACAGAAAGAGACTGGCTAGCACGCTCCACGTATCATCACAGAAAGAGACTGGCTCGCACGCTCCACGTATCATCATCAGAAAGAGACTGGCTCGCACGCTCCACGTATCATCACAGAAAGAGACTGGCTCGCACGCTCCACGTATCATCACAGAAAGAGACTGGCTCGCACGCTCCACGTATCATCACAGAAAGAGACTGGCTCGCACGCTCCACGTATCATCATCAGAAAGAGACTGGCTAGCACGCTCCACATATCATCACAGAAAGAGACTGACTGACTCGCACGCTCCACGTATCATCACAGAAAGAGACTCGCATGCTCCACGTATCATCACAGAAAGAGACTCGCACGCTCCACGTATCATCACAGAAAGAGACTCGCACGCTCCACGCATCATCACAGAAAGAGACTCGCACGCTCCACGCATCATCACAGAAAGAGACTGGCTCGCACGCTCCACGCATCATCACAGAAAGAGACTGGCTCGCACGCTCCACGTATCATCACAGAAAGAGACTCGCACGCTCCACGTATCATCACAGAAAGAGACTCGCACGCTCCACGTATCATCACAGAAAGAGACTCGCATACTCCACGTATCATCACAGAAAGAGACTCGCACGCTCCACGTATTATCACAGAAAGAGACTCGCACGCTCCACGTATCATCACAGAAAGAGACTCGCACGCTCCACGTATCATCACAGAAAGAGACTGGCTCGCACGCTCCACGTATCATCACAGAAAGAGACTGGCTCGCACGCTCCACGTATCATCACAGAAAGAGACTGGCTCGCACGCTCCACGTATCATCACAGAAAGAGACTGACTGACTCGCACGCTCCACGTATCATCACAGAAAGAGACTCGCATGCTCCAGGTATGATCACAGAAAGAGTCTCGCACGCTCCACGTATCATCACAGAAAGAGACTCGCACGCTCCACGCATCATCACAGAAAGAGACTCGCATGCTCCACGTATCATCACAGAAAGAGACTGACTGACTCGCACGCTCCACGTATCATCACAGAAAGAGACTGACTGACTCGCACGCTCCACGTATCATCACAGAAAGAGACTCGCACGCTCCACGTATCATCACAGAAAGAGACTCGCACGCTCCACGTATCATCACAGAAAGAGACTCGCACGCTCCACGTATCATCACAGAAAGAGACTGGCTCGCACGCTCCACGTATCATCACAGAAAGAGACTGGCTCGCACGCTCCACGTATCATCACAGAAAGAGACTGGCTCGCACGCTCCACGTATCATCATCAGAAAGAGACTGGCTCGCACGCTCCACGCATCATCACAGAAAGAGACTGGCTCGCACGCTCCACGTATCATCACAGAAAGAGACTGGCTCGCACGCTCCACGTATCATCATCAGAAAGAGACTGGCTCGCACGCTCCACGCATCATCACAGAAAGAGACTGGCTCGCACGCTCCACGTATCATCACAGAAAGAGACTGACTGACTCGCACGCTCCACGTATCATCACAGAAAGAGACTCGCATACTCCACGTATCATCACAGAAAGAGACTCGCACGCTCCACGTATCATCACAGAAAGAGACTGACTGACTCGCACGCTCCACGCATCATCACAGAAAGAGACTCGCACGCTCCACGTATCATCACAGAAAGAGACTCGCATACTCCACGTATCATCACAGAAAGAGACTCGCACGCTCCACGTATTATCACAGAAAGAGACTCGCACGCTCCACGTATCATCACAGAAAGAGACTCGCACGCTCCACGTATCATCACAGAAAGAGACTGGCTCGCACGCTCCACGTATCATCACAGAAAGAGACTGGCTCGCACGCTCCACGTATCATCACAGAAAGAGACTGGCTCGCACGCTCCACGTATCATCACAGAAAGAGACTGACTGACTCGCACGCTCCACGTATCATCACAGAAAGAGACTCGCATGCTCCACGTATGATCACAGAAAGAGTCTCGCACGCTCCACGTATCATCACAGAAAGAGACTCGCACGCTCCACGCATCATCACAGAAAGAGACTCGCATGCTCCACGTATCATCACAGAAAGAGACTGGCTCGCACGCTCCACGTATCATCACAGAAAGAGACTGGCTCGCACGCTCCACGTATCATCACAGAAAGAGACTGGCTCGCACGCTCCACGTATCATCATCAGAAAGAGACTGGCTCGCACGCTCCACGCATCATCACAGAAAGAGACTGGCTCGCACGCTCCACGTATCATCACAGAAAGAGACTGGCTCGCACGCTCCACGTATCATCATCAGAAAGAGACTGGCTCGCACGCTCCACGCATCATCACAGAAAGAGACTGGCTCGCACGCTCCACGTATCATCACAGAAAGAGACTGACTGACTCGCACGCTCCACGTATCATCACAGAAAGAGACTCGCATACTCCACGTATCATCACAGAAAGAGACTCGCACGCTCCACGTATCATCACAGAAAGAGACTGACTGACTCGCACGCTCCACGCATCATCACAGAAAGAGACTCGCACGCTCCACGTATCATCACAGAAAGAGACTCGCATACTCCACGTATCATCACAGAAAGAGACTCGCAAGCTCCACGTATCATCACAGAAAGAGACTCGCACGCTCCACGTATCATCACAGAAAGAGACTCGCACGCTCCACGTATCATCACAGAAAGAGACTGGCTCGCACGCTCCACGTATCATCACAGAAAGAGACTGGCTCGCACGCTCCACGTATCATCACAGAAAGAGACTGGCTCGCACGCTCCACGTATCATCACAGAAAGAGACTGACTGACTCGCACGCTCCACGTATCATCACAGAAAGAGACTCGCATGCTCCACGTATCATCACAGAAAGAGACTGACTGACTCGCACGCTCCACGCATCATCACAGAAAGAGACTCGCACGCTCCACGTATCATCACAGAAAGAGACTGACTGACTCGCACGCTCCACGCATCATCACAGAAAGAGACTCGCACGCTCCACGTATCATCACAGAAAGAGACTCGCATGCTCCACGTATCATCACAGAAAGAGACTCGCACGCTCCACGTATCATCACAGAAAGAGACTCGCACGCTCCACGCATCATCACAGAAAGAGACTCGCATGCTCCACGTATCATCACAGAAAGAGACTGGCTCGCACGCTCCACGTATCATCACAGAAAGAGACTGGCTCGCACGCTCCACGTATCATCACAGAAAGAGACTGGCTCGCACGCTCCACGTATCATCACAGAAAGAGACTGGCTAGCACGCTCCACGTATCATCACAGAAAGAGACTGGCTCGCACGCTCCACGTATCATCATCAGAAAGAGACTGGCTCGCACGCTCCACGTATCATCACAGAAAGAGACTGGCTCGCACGCTCCACGTATCATCACAGAAAGAGACTGGCTCGCACGCTCCACGTATCATCACAGAAAGAGACTGGCTCGCACGCTCCACGTATCATCATCAGAAAGAGACTGGCTAGCACGCTCCACATATCATCACAGAAAGAGACTGACTGACTCGCACGCTCCACGTATCATCACAGAAAGAGACTCGCATGCTCCACGTATCATCACAGAAAGAGACTCGCACGCTCCACGTATCATCACAGAAAGAGACTCGCACGCTCCACGCATCATCACAGAAAGAGACTCGCACGCTCCACGCATCATCACAGAAAGAGACTGGCTCGCACGCTCCACGCATCATCACAGAAAGAGACTGGCTCGCACGCTCCACGTATCATCACAGAAAGAGACTCGCTTGCACGCTCCACGTATCATCACAGAAAGAGACTCGCACGCTCCACGTATCATCACAGAAAGAGACTCGCACGCTCCACGTATCATCACAGAAAGAGACTGGCTCGCTCGCTCCACGTATCATCACAGAAAGACTCTGGCTCGCTCGCTCCACGTATCATCACAAAAAAGAGACTCGCACGCTCCACGTATCATCACAGAAAGAGACTGGCTCGCTCCACGTATCATCACAGAAAGAGACTGGCTCGCACGCTCCTCGCATCATCACAGAAAGAGACTCGCACGCTCCACGTATCATCACAGAAAGAGACTGGCTCGCACGCTCCACGCATCATCACAGAAAGAGACTGGCTCGCACGCTCCACGCATCATCACAGAAAGAGACTGGCTCGCACGCTCCACGCATCATCACAGAAAGAGACTGGCTAGCACACTCCACGTATCATCACAGAAAGAGACTGACTGACTCGCACGCTCCACGTATCATCACAGAAAGAGACTCGCACGCTCCACGTATCATCACAGAAAGAGACTGGCTCGCACGCTCCACGTATCATCATCAGAAAGAGACTGGCTCGCACGCTCCACGCATCATCACAGAAAGAGACTGGCTCGCACGCTCCACGTATCATCACAGAAAGAGACTGACTGACTCGCACGTTCTACGTATCATCACAGAAAGAGACTCGCATACTCCACGTATCATCACAGAAAGAGACTCGCACGCTCCACGTATCATCACAGAAAGAGACTGACTGACTCGCACGCTCCACGCATCATCACAGAAAGAGACTCGCACGCTCCACGTATCATCACAGAAAGAGACTCGCATACTCCACGTATCATCACAGAAAGAGACTCGCACGCTCCACGTATCATCACAGAAAGAGACTCGCACGCTCCACGTATCATCACAGAAAGAGACTGGCTCGCACGCTCCAAGTATCATCACAGAAAGAGACTGGCTAGCACGCTCCACGTAACATCACAGAAAGAGACTGGCTCGCACGCTCCACGTATCATCATCAGAAAGAGACTGGCTCGCACGCTCCACGTATCATCACAGAAAGAGACTGGCTCGCACGCTCCACGTATCATTACAGAAAGAGACTGGCTCGCACGCTCCACGTATCATCACAGAAAGAGACTGGCTCGCACGCTCCACGTATCATCATCAGAAAGAGACTGGCTAGCACGCTCCACATATCATCACAGAAAGAGACTGACTGACTCGCACGCTCCACTTATCATCACAGAAAGAGACTCGCATGCTCCACGTATCATCACAGAAAGAGACTCGCACGCTCCACGTATCATCACAGAAAGAGACTCGCACGCTCCACGCATCATCACAGAAAGAGACTCGCACGCTCCACGCATCATCACAGAAAGAGACTGGCTCGCACGCTCCACGCATCATCACAGAAAGAGACTGGCTCGCACGCTCCACGTATCATCACAGAAAGAGACTCGCTTGCACGCTCCACGTATCATCACAGAAAGAGACTCGCACGCTCCACGTATCATCACAGAAAGAGACTCGCACGCTCCACGTATCATCACAGAAAGAGACTGGCTCGCTCGCTCCACGTATCATCACAGAAAGACTCTGGCTCGCTCGCTCCACGTATCATCACAAAAAAGAGACTCGCACGCTCCACGTATCATCACAGAAAGAGACTGACTGACTCGCACGCTCCACGTATCATCACAGAAAGAGACTCGCATGCTCCACGTATCATCACAGAAAGAGACTCGCACGCTCCACGTATCATCACAGAAAGAGACTCGCACGCTCCACGCAAACTCACAGAAAGAGACTCGCACGCTCCACGCATCATCACAGAAAGAGACTGGCTCGCACGCTCCACGCATCATCACAGAAAGAGACTGGCTCGCACGCTCCACGTATCATCACAGAAAGAGACTCGCTTGCACGCTCCACGTATCATCACAGAAAGAGACTCGCACGCTCCACGTATCATCACAGAAAGAGACTCGCATACTCCACGTATCATCACAGAAAGAGACTCGCACGCTCCACGTATTATCACAGAAAGAGACTCGCACGCTCCACGTATCATCACAGAAAGAGACTCGCACGCTCCACGTATCATCACAGAAAGAGACTGGCTCGCACGCTCCACGTATCATCACAGAAAGAGACTGGCTCGCACGCTCCACGTATCATCACAGAAAGAGACTGGCTCGCACGCTCCACGTATCATCACAGAAAGAGACTGACTGACTCGCACGCTCCACGTATCATCACAGAAAGAGACTCGCATGCTCCAGGTATGATCACAGAAAGAGTCTCGCACGCTCCACGTATCATCACAGAAAGAGACTCGCACGCTCCACGCATCATCACAGAAAGAGACTCGCATGCTCCACGTATCATCACAGAAAGAGACTGACTGACTCGCACGCTCCACGTATCATCACAGAAAGAGACTGACTGACTCGCACGCTCCACGTATCATCACAGAAAGAGACTCGCACGCTCCACGTATCATCACAGAAAGAGACTCGCACGCTCCACGTATCATCACAGAAAGAGACTCGCACGCTCCACGTATCATCACAGAAAGAGACTGGCTCGCACGCTCCACGTATCATCACAGAAAGAGACTGGCTCGCACGCTCCACGTATCATCACAGAAAGAGACTGGCTCGCACGCTCCACGTATCATCATCAGAAAGAGACTGGCTCGCACGCTCCACGCATCATCACAGAAAGAGACTGGCTCGCACGCTCCACGTATCATCACAGAAAGAGACTGGCTCGCACGCTCCACGTATCATCATCAGAAAGAGACTGGCTCGCACGCTCCACGCATCATCACAGAAAGAGACTGGCTCGCACGCTCCACGTATCATCACAGAAAGAGACTGACTGACTCGCACGCTCCACGTATCATCACAGAAAGAGACTCGCATACTCCAAGTATCATCACAGAAAGAGACTCGCACGCTCCACGTATCATCACAGAAAGAGACTGACTGACTCGCACGCTCCACGCATCATCACAGAAAGAGACTCGCACGCTCCACGTATCATCACAGAAAGAGACTCGCATACTCCACGTATCATCACAGAAAGAGACTCGCACGCTCCACGTATTATCACAGAAAGAGACTCGCACGCTCCACGTATCATCACAGAAAGAGACTCGCACGCTCCACGTATCATCACAGAAAGAGACTGGCTCGCACGCTCCACGTATCATCACAGAAAGAGACTGGCTCGCACGCTCCACGTATCATCACAGAAAGAGACTGACTGACTCGCACGTTCTACGTATCATCACAGAAAGAGACTCGCATACTCCACGTATCATCACAGAAAGAGACTCGCACGCTCCACGTATCATCACAGAAAGAGACTGACTGACTCGCACGCTCCACGCATCATCACAGAAAGAGACTCGCACGCTCCACGTATCATCACAGAAAGAGACTCGCATACTCCACGTATCATCACAGAAAGAGACTCGCACGCTCCACGTATCATCACAGAAAGAGACTCGCACGCTCCACGTATCATCACAGAAAGAGACTGGCTCGCACGCTCCAAGTATCATCACAGAAAGAGACTGGCTAGCACGCTCCACGTATCATCACAGAAAGAGACTGGCTCGCACGCTCCACGTATCATCATCAGAAAGAGACTGGCTCGCACGCTCCACGTATCATCACAGAAAGAGACTGGCTCGCACGCTCCACGTATCATTACAGAAAGAGACTGGCTCGCACGCTCCACGTATCATCACAGAAAGAGACTGGCTCGCACGCTCCACGTATCATCATCAGAAAGAGACTGGCTAGCACGCTCCACATATCATCACAGAAAGAGACTGACTGACTCGCACGCTCCACGTATCATCACAGAAAGAGACTCGCATGCTCCACGTATCATCACAGAAAGAGACTCGCACGCTCCACGTATCATCACAGAAAGAGACTCGCACGCTCCACGCATCATCACAGAAAGAGACTCGCACGCTCCACGCATCATCACAGAAAGAGACTGGCTCGCACGCTCCACGCATCATCACAGAAAGAGACTGGCTCGCACGCTCCACGTATCATCACAGAAAGAGACTCGCTTGCACGCTCCACGTATCATCACAGAAAGAGACTCGCACGCTCCACGTATCATCACAGAAAGAGACTCGCACGCTCCACGTATCATCACAGAAAGAGACTGGCTCGCTCGCTCCACGTATCATCACAGAAAGACTCTGGCTCGCTCGCTCCACGTATCATCACAAAAAAGAGACTCGCACGCTCCACGTATCATCACAGAAAGAGACTGACTGACTCGCACGCTCCACGTATCATCACAGAAAGAGACTCGCATGCTCCACGTATCATCACAGAAAGAGACTCGCACGCTCCACGTATCATCACAGAAAGAGACTCGCACGCTCCACGCAAACTCACAGAAAGAGACTCGCACGCTCCACGCATCATCACAGAAAGAGACTGGCTCGCACGCTCCACGCATCATCACAGAAAGAGACTGGCTCGCACGCTCCACGTATCATCACAGAAAGAGACTCGCTTGCACGCTCCACGTATCATCACAGAAAGAGACTCGCACGCTCCACGTATCATCACAGAAAGAGACTCGCATACTCCACGTATCATCACAGAAAGAGACTCGCACGCTCCACGTATTATCACAGAAAGAGACTCGCACGCTCCACGTATCATCACAGAAAGAGACTCGCACGCTCCACGTATCATCACAGAAAGAGACTGGCTCGCACGCTCCACGTATCATCACAGAAAGAGACTGGCTCGCACGCTCCACGTATCATCACAGAAAGAGACTGGCTCGCACGCTCCACGTATCATCACAGAAAGAGACTGACTGACTCGCACGCTCCACGTATCATCACAGAAAGAGACTCGCATGCTCCAGGTATGATCACAGAAAGAGTCTCGCACGCTCCACGTATCATCACAGAAAGAGACTCGCACGCTCCACGCATCATCACAGAAAGAGACTCGCATGCTCCACGTATCATCACAGAAAGAGACTGACTGACTCGCACGCTCCACGTATCATCACAGAAAGAGACTGACTGACTCGCACGCTCCACGTATCATCACAGAAAGAGACTCGCACGCTCCACGTATCATCACAGAAAGAGACTCGCACGCTCCACGTATCATCACAGAAAGAGACTCGCACGCTCCACGTATCATCACAGAAAGAGACTGGCTCGCACGCTCCACGTATCATCACAGAAAGAGACTGGCTCGCACGCTCCACGTATCATCACAGAAAGAGACTGGCTCGCACGCTCCACGTATCATCATCAGAAAGAGACTGGCTCGCACGCTCCACGCATCATCACAGAAAGAGACTGGCTCGCACGCTCCACGTATCATCACAGAAAGAGACTGGCTCGCACGCTCCACGTATCATCATCAGAAAGAGACTGGCTCGCACGCTCCACGCATCATCACAGAAAGAGACTGGCTCGCACGCTCCACGTATCATCACAGAAAGAGACTGACTGACTCGCACGCTCCACGTATCATCACAGAAAGAGACTCGCATACTCCACGTATCATCACAGAAAGAGACTCGCACGCTCCACGTATCATCACAGAAAGAGACTGACTGACTCGCACGCTCCACGCATCATCACAGAAAGAGACTCGCACGCTCCACGTATCATCACAGAAAGAGACTCGCATACTCCACGTATCATCACAGAAAGAGACTCGCACGCTCCACGTATTATCACAGAAAGAGACTCGCACGCTCCACGTATCATCACAGAAAGAGACTCGCACGCTCCACGTATCATCACAGAAAGAGACTGGCTCGCACGCTCCACGTATCATCACAGAAAGAGACTGGCTCGCACGCTCCACGTATCATCACAGAAAGAGACTGGCTCGCACGCTCCACGTATCATCACAGAAAGAGACTGACTGACTCGCACGCTCCACGTATCATCACAGAAAGAGACTCGCATGCTCCACGTATGATCACAGAAAGAGTCTCGCACGCTCCACGTATCATCACAGAAAGAGACTCGCACGCTCCACGCATCATCACAGAAAGAGACTCGCATGCTCCACGTATCATCACAGAAAGAGACTGGCTCGCACGCTCCACGTATCATCACAGAAAGAGACTGGCTCGCACGCTCCACGTATCATCACAGAAAGAGACTTGCTCGCACGCTCCACGTATCATCATCAGAAAGAGACTGGCTCGCACGCTCCACGCATCATCACAGAAAGAGACTGGCTCGCACGCTCCACGTATCATCACAGAAAGAGACTGGCTCGCACGCTCCACGTATCATCATCAGAAAGAGACTGGCTCGCACGCTCCACGCATCATCACAGAAAGAGACTGGCTCGCACGCTCCACGTATCATCACAGAAAGAGACTGACTGACTCGCACGCTCCACGTATCATCACAGAAAGAGACTCGCATACTCCACGTATCATCACAGAAAGAGACTCGCACGCTCCACGTATCATCACAGAAAGAGACTGACTGACTCGCACGCTCCACGCATCATCACAGAAAGAGACTCGCACGCTCCACGTATCATCACAGAAAGAGACTCGCATACTCCACGTATCATCACAGAAAGAGACTCGCAAGCTCCACGTATCATCACAGAAAGAGACTCGCACGCTCCACGTATCATCACAGAAAGAGACTCGCACGCTCCACGTATCATCACAGAAAGAGACTGGCTCGCACGCTCCACGTATCATCACAGAAAGAGACTGGCTCGCACGCTCCACGTATCATCACAGAAAGAGACTGGCTCGCACGCTCCACGTATCATCACAGAAAGAGACTGACTGACTCGCACGCTCCACGTATCATCACAGAAAGAGACTCGCATGCTCCACGCATCATCACAGAAAGAGACTCGCACGCTCCACGTATCATCACAGAAAGAGACTGACTGACTCGCACGCTCCACGCATCATCACAGAAAGAGACTCGCACGCTCCACGTATCATCACAGAAAGAGACTCGCATGCTCCACGTATCATCACAGAAAGAGACTCGCACGCTCCACGTATCATCACAGAAAGAGACTCGCACGCTCCACGCATCATCACAGAAAGAGACTCGCATGCTCCACGTATCATCACAGAAAGAGACTGGCTCGCACGCTCCACGTATCATCACAGAAAGAGACTGGCTCGCACGCTCCACGTATCATCACAGAAAGAGACTGGCTCGCACGCTCCACGTATCATCACAGAAAGAGACTGGCTAGCACGCTCCACGTATCATCACAGAAAGAGACTGGCTCGCACGCTCCACGTATCATCATCAGAAAGAGACTGGCTCGCACGCTCCACGTATCATCACAGAAAGAGACTGGCTCGCACGCTCCACGTATCATCACAGAAAGAGACTGGCTCGCACGCTCCACGTATCATCACAGAAAGAGACTGGCTCGCACGCTCCACGTATCATCATCAGAAAGAGACTGGCTAGCACGCTCCACATATCATCACAGAAAGAGACTGACTGACTCGCACGCTCCACGTATCATCACAGAAAGAGACTCGCATGCTCCACGTATCATCACAGAAAGAGACTCGCACGCTCCACGTATCATCACAGAAAGAGACTCGCACGCTCCACGCATCATCACAGAAAGAGACTCGCACGCTCCACGCATCATCACAGAAAGAGACTGGCTCGCACGCTCCACGCATCATCACAGAAAGAGACTGGCTCGCACGCTCCACGTATCATCACAGAAAGAGACTCGCTTGCACGCTCCACGTATCATCACAGAAAGAGACTCGCACGCTCCACGTATCATCACAGAAAGAGACTCGCACGCTCCACGTATCATCACAGAAAGAGACTGGCTCGCTCGCTCCACGTATCATCACAGAAAGACTCTGGCTCGCTCGCTCCACGTATCATCACAAAAAAGAGACTCGCACGCTCCACGTATCATCACAGAAAGAGACTGGCTCGCTCCACGTATCATCACAGAAAGAGACTGGCTCGCACGCTCCTCGCATCATCACAGAAAGAGACTCGCACGCTCCACGTATCATCACAGAAAGAGACTGGCTCGCACGCTCCACGCATCATCACAGAAAGAGACTGGCTCGCACGCTCCACGCATCATCACAGAAAGAGACTGGCTCGCACGCTCCACGCATCATCACAGAAAGAGACTGGCTAGCACACTCCACGTATCATCACAGAAAGAGACTGACTGACTCGCACGCTCCACGTATCATCACAGAAAGAGACTCGCACGCTCCACGTATCATCACAGAAAGAGACTGGCTCGCACGCTCCACGTATCATCATCAGAAAGAGACTGGCTCGCACGCTCCACGCATCATCACAGAAAGAGACTGGCTCGCACGCTCCACGTATCATCACAGAAAGAGACTGACTGACTCGCACGTTCTACGTATCATCACAGAAAGAGACTCGCATACTCCACGTATCATCACAGAAAGAGACTCGCACGCTCCACGTATCATCACAGAAAGAGACTGACTGACTCGCACGCTCCACGCATCATCACAGAAAGAGACTCGCACGCTCCACGTATCATCACAGAAAGAGACTCGCATACTCCACGTATCATCACAGAAAGAGACTCGCACGCTCCACGTATCATCACAGAAAGAGACTCGCACGCTCCACGTATCATCACAGAAAGAGACTGGCTCGCACGCTCCAAGTATCATCACAGAAAGAGACTGGCTAGCACGCTCCACGTATCATCACAGAAAGAGACTGGCTCGCACGCTCCACGTATCATCATCAGAAAGAGACTGGCTCGCACGCTCCACGTATCATCACAGAAAGAGACTGGCTCGCACGCTCCACGTATCATTACAGAAAGAGACTGGCTCGCACGCTCCACGTATCATCACAGAAAGAGACTGGCTCGCACGCTCCACGTATCATCATCAGAAAGAGACTGGCTAGCACGCTCCACATATCATCACAGAAAGAGACTGACTGACTCGCACGCTCCACGTATCATCACAGAAAGAGACTCGCATGCTCCACGTATCATCACAGAAAGAGACTCGCACGCTCCACGTATCATCACAGAAAGAGACTCGCACGCTCCACGCATCATCACAGAAAGAGACTCGCACGCTCCACGCATCATCACAGAAAGAGACTGGCTCGCACGCTCCACGCATCATCACAGAAAGAGACTGGCTCGCACGCTCCACGTATCATCACAGAAAGAGACTCGCTTGCACGCTCCACGTATCATCACAGAAAGAGACTCGCACGCTCCACGTATCATCACAGAAAGAGACTCGCACGCTCCACGTATCATCACAGAAAGAGACTGGCTCGCTCGCTCCACGTATCATCACAGAAAGACTCTGGCTCGCTCGCTCCACGTATCATCACAAAAAAGAGACTCGCACGCTCCACGTATCATCACAGAAAGAGACTGGCTCGCTCCACGTATCATCACAGAAAGAGACTGGCTCGCACGCTCCTCGCATCATCACAGAAAGAGACTCGCACGCTCCACGTATCATCACAGAAAGAGACTGGCTCGCACGCTCCACGCATCATCACAGAAAGAGACTGGCTCGCACGCTCCACGCATCATCACAGAAAGAGACTGGCTCGCACGCTCCACGCATCATCACAGAAAGAGACTGGCTAGCACACTCCACGTATCATCACAGAAAGAGACTGACTGACTCGCACGCTCCACGTATCATCACAGAAAGAGACTCGCACGCTCCACGTATCATCACAGAAAGAGACTCGCACGCTCCACGCATCATCACAGAAAGAGACTCGCACGCTCCACGTATCATCACAGAAAGAGACTGACTGACTCGCACGCTCCACGCATCATCACAGAAAGAGACTCGCACGCTCCACGTATCATCACAGAAAGAGACTCGCACGCTCCACGCATCATCACAGAAAGAGACTCGCACGCTCCACGTATCATCACAGAAAGAGACTGACTGACTCGCACGCTCCACGCATCATCACAGAAAGAGACTCGCACGCTCCACGTATCATCACAGAAAGAGACTCGCACGCTCCACGTATCATCACAGAAAGAGACTCGCACGCTCCACGCATCATCACAGAAAGAGACTCGCTCGCACGCTCCACGCATCATCACAGAAAGAGACTGGCTCGCACGCTCCACGCATCATCACAGAAAGAGACTGGCTAGCACGCTCCACGTATCATCACAGAAAGAGACTGACTGACTCGCACGCTCCACGTATCATCACAGAAAGAGACTCGCATGCTCCACGTATCATCACAGAAAGAGACTGACTGACTCGCACGCTCCACGTATCATCACAGAAAGAGACTGACTGACTCGCACGCTCCACGTATCATCACAGAAAGAGACTCGCACGCTCCACGTATCATCACAGAAAGAGACTCGCACGCTCCACGTATCATCACAGAAAGAGACTCGCACGCTCCACGTATCATCACAGAAAGAGACTGGCTCGCACGCTCCACGTATCATCACAGAAAGAGACTGGCTCGCACGCTCCACGTATCATCACAGAAAGAGACTGGCTCGCACGCTCCACGTATCATCACAGAAAGAGACTGGCTCGCACGCTCCACGTATCATCATCAGAAAGAGACTGGCTCGCACGCTCCACGCATCATCACAGAAAGAGACTGGCTCGCACGCTCCACGTATCATCAC
This sequence comes from Salvelinus fontinalis, assembly GCF_029448725.1. NCBI lineage: Eukaryota > Metazoa > Chordata > Actinopteri > Salmoniformes > Salmonidae > Salvelinus > Salvelinus fontinalis. Next base: position 31,205,169 of record NC_074689.1, read on the forward strand.
AGAAAGAGACTGACTGACTCGCACGCTCCACGTATCATCACAGAAAGAGACTCGCATACTCCACGTATCATCACAGAAAGAGACTCGCACGCTCCACGTATCATCACAGAAAGAGACTGACTGACTCGCACGCTCCACGCATCATCACAGAAAGAGACTCGCACGCTCCACGTATCATCACAGAAAGAGACTCGCATACTCCACGTATCATCACAGAAAGAGACTCGCACGCTCCACGTATCATCACAGAAAGAGACTCGCACGCTCCACGTATCATCACAGAAAGAGACTCGCACGCTCCACGTATCATCACAGAAAGAGACTGGCTCGCACGCTCCACGTATCATCACAGAAAGAGACTGGCTCGCACGCTCCACGTATCATCACAGAAAGAGACTGGCTCGCACGCTCCACGTATCATCACAGAAAGAGACTGACTGACTCGCACGCTCCACGCATCATCACAGAAAGAGACTCGCACGCTCCATGTATCATCACAGAAAGAGACTGACTGACTCGCACGCTCCACGCATCATCAAAGAAAGAGACTCGCACGCTCCACGTATCATCACAGAAAGAGACTCGCATACTCCACGTATCATCACAGAAAGAGACTCGCACGCTCCACGTATCATCACAGAAAGAGACTGGCTCGCTCGCTCCACGTATCATCACAGAAAGACTCTGGCTCGCTCGCTCCACGTATCATCACAAAAAAGAGACTCGCACGCTCCACGTATCATCACAGAAAGAGACTGGCTCGCTCCACGTATCATCACAGAAAGAGACTGGCTCGCACGCTCCTCGCATCATCACAGAAAGAGACTCGCACGCTCCACGTATCATCACAGAAAGAGACTGGCTCGCACGCTCCACGCATCATCACAGAAAGAGACTGGCTCGCACGCTCCACGCATCATCACAGAAAGAGACTGGCTCGCACGCTCCACGCATCATCACAGAAAGAGACTGGCTAGCACGCTCCACGTATCATCACAGAAAGAGACTGACTGACTCGCACGCTCCACGTATCATCACAGAAAGAGACTCGCACGCTCCACGTATCATCACAGAAAGAGACTCGCACGCTCCACGCATCATCACAGAAAGAGACTCGCACGCTCCACGTATCATCACAGAAAGAGACTGACTGACTCGCACGCTCCACGCATCATCACAGAAAGAGACTCGCACGCTCCACGTATCATCACAGAAAGAGACTCGCACGCTCCACGCATCATCACAGAAAGAGACTCGCACGCTCCACGTATCATCACAGAAAGAGACTGACTGACTCGCACGCTCCACGCATCATCACAGAAAGAGACTCGCACGCTCCACGTATCATCACAGAAAGAGACTCGCACGCTCCACGTATCATCACAGAAAGAGACTCGCACGCTCCACGCATCATCACAGAAAGAGACTCGCTCGCACGCTCCACGCATCATCACAGAAAGAGACTGGCTCGCACGCTCCACGCATCATCACAGAAAGAGACTGGCTAGCACGCTCCACGTATCATCACAGAAAGAGACTGACTGACTCGCACGCTCCACGTATCATCACAGAAAGAGACTCGCATGCTCCACGTATCATCACAGAAAGAGACTGACTGACTCGCACGCTCCACGTATCATCACAGAAAGAGACTGACTGACTCGCACGCTCCACGTATCATCACAGAAAGAGACTCGCACGCTCCACGTATCATCACAGAAAGAGACTCGCACGCTCCACGTATCATCACAGAAAGAGACTGGCTCGCACGCTCCACGTATCATCACAGAAAGAGACTGGCTCGCACGCTCCACGTATCATCACAGAAAGAGACTGGCTCGCACGCTCCACGTATCATCACAGAAAGAGACTGGCTCGCACGCTCCACGTATCATCACAGAAAGAGACTGGCTCGCACGCTCCACGTATCATCATCAGAAAGAGACTGGCTCGCACGCTCCACGCATCATCACAGAAAGAGACTGGCTCGCACGCTCCACGTATCATCACAGAAAGAGACTGGCTCGCACGCTCCACGTATCATCATCAGAAAGAGACTGGCTCGCACGCTCCACGCATCATCACAGAAAGAGACTGGCTCGCACGCTCCACGTATCATCACAGAAAGAGACTGACTGACTCGCACGCTCCACGTATCATCACAGAAAGAGACTCGCATACTCCACGTATCATCACAGAAAGAGACTCGCACGCTCCACGTATCATCACAGAAAGAGACTGACTGACTCGCACGCTCGACGCATCATCACAGAAAGAGACTCGCACGCTCCACGTATCATCACAGAAAGAGACTCGCATACTCCACGTATCATCACAGAAAGAGACTGGCTCGCACGCTCCACGTATCATCACAGAAAGAGACTGGCTCGCACGCTCCACGTATCATCACAGAAAGAGACTGGCTCGCACGCTCCACGTATCATCATCAGAAAGAGACTGGCTCGCACGCTCCACGCATCATCACAGAAAGAGACTGGCTCGCACGCTCCACGTATCATCACAGAAAGAGACTGGCTCGCACGCTCCACGTATCATCATCAGAAAGAGACTGGCTCGCACGCTCCACGCATCATCACAGAAAGAGACTGGCTCGCACGCTCCACGTATCATCACAGAAAGAGACTGACTGACTCGCACGCTCCACGTATCATCACAGAAAGAGACTCGCATACTCCACGTATCATCACAGAAAGAGACTCGCACGCTCCACGTATCATCACAGAAAGAGACTGACTGACTCGCACGCTCCACGCATCATCACAGAAAGAGACTCGCACACTCCACGTATCATCACAGAAAGAGACTCGCATACTCCACGTATCATCACAGAAAGAGACTCGCACGCTCCACGTATCATCACAGAAAGAGACTCGCACGCTCCACGTATCATCACAGAAAGAGACTCGCACGCTCCACGTATCATCACAGAAAGAGACTGGCTCGCACGCTCCACGTATCATCACAGAAAGAGACTGGCTCGCACGCTCCACGTATCATCACAGAAAGAGACTGGCTCGCACGCTCCACGTATCATCACAGAAAGAGACTGACTTACTCGCACGCTCCACGTATCATCACAGAAAGAGACTCGCACGCTCCACGTATCATCACAGAAAGAGACTGACTGACTCGCACGCTCCACGCATCATCACAGAAAGAGACTGGCTCGCACGCTCCATGTATCATCACAGAAAGAGACTGACTGGCTCGCACGCTCCACGTATCATCACAGAAAGAGACTGGCTCGCACGCTCCACGTATCATCATCAGAAAGAGACTGGCTCGCACGCTCCACGCATCATCACAGAAAGAGACTCGCACGCTCCACGCATCATCACAGAAAGAGACTGGCTCGCATGCTCCACGTATCATCATCAGAAATTGACTGGCTCGCACGCTCCACGCATCATCACAGAAAGAGACTGGCTCGCACGCTCCACGTATCATCACAGAAAGAGACTGACTGACTCGCACGCTCCACGTATCATCACAGAAAGAGACTCGCATACTCCACGTATCATCACAGAAAGAGACTCGCACGCTCCACGCATCATCACAGAAAGAGACTCGCATGCTCCACGTATCATCACAGAAAGAGACTGGCTCGCACGCTCCACGTATCATCACAGAAAGAGACTGGCTCGCACGCTCCACGTATCATCACAGAAAGAGACTGGCTCGCACGCTCCACGTATCATCACAGAAAGAGACAGGCTCGCACGCTCCACGTATCATCATCAGAAAGAGACTGGCTCGCACGCTCCACGTATCATCACAGAAAGAGACTGGCTCGCACGCTCCACGTATCATCACAGAAAGAGACTGGCTGGCACGCTCCACGTATCATCACAGAAAGAGACTGACTGACTCGCACGCTCCACGCATCATCACAGAAAGAGACTCGCACGCTCCACGTATCATCACAGAAAGAGACTGACTGACTCGCATGCTCCACGCATCATCACAGAAAGAGACTCGTACGCTCCACGTATCATCACAGAAAGAGACTCGCACGCTCCACGCATCATCACAGAAAGAGACTGACTGACTCGCACGCTCCACGCATCATCACAGAAAGAGACTCGCACGCTCCACGTATCATCACAGAAAGAGACTCGCACGCTCCACGTATCATCACAGAAAGAGACTCGCACGCTCCACGTATCATCACAGAAAGAGACTCGCACGCTCCACGCATCATCACAGAAAGAGACTCGCACGCTCCACGTATCATCACAGAAAGAGACTGACTGACTCGCACGCTCCACGCATCATCACAGAAAGAGACTCGCACGCTCCACGTATCATCACAGAAAGAGACTCGCACGCTCCACGCATCATCACAGAAAGAGACTCGCACGCTCCACGTATCATCACAGAAAGAGACTGACTGACTCGCACGCTCCACGCATCATCACAGAAAGAGACTCGCACGCTCCACGTATCATCACAGAAAGAGACTCGCACGCTCCACGTATCATCACAGAAAGAGACTCGCACGCTCCACGCATCATCACAGAAAGAGACTCGCTCGCACGCTCCACGCATCATCACAGAAAGAGACTGGCTCGCACGCTCCACGCATCATCACAGAAAGAGACTGGCTAGCACGCTCCACGTATCATCACAGAAAGAGACTGACTGACTCGCACGCTCCACGTATCATCACAGAAAGAGACTCGCATGCTCCACGTATCATCACAGAAAGAGACTGACTGACTCGCACGCTCCACGTATCATCACAGAAAGAGACTGACTGACTCGCACGCTCCACGTATCATCACAGAAAGAGACTCGCATGCTCCACGTATCATCACAGAAAGAGACTGACTGACTCGCACGCTCCACGTATCATCACAGAAAGAGACTGACTGACTCGCACGCTCCACGTATCATCACAGAAAGAGACTCGCACGCTCCACGTATCATCACAGAAAGAGACTCGCACGCTCCACGTATCATCACAGAAAGAGACTCGCACGCTCCACGTATCATCACAGAAAGAGACTGGCTCGCACGCTCCACGTATCATCACAGAAAGAGACTGGCTCGCACGCTCCACTTATCATCACAGAAAGAGACTGGCTCGCACGCTCCACGTATCATCACAGAAAGAGACTGGCTCGCACGCTCCACGTATCATCATCAGAAAGAGACTGGCTCGCACGCTCCACGCATCATCACAGAAAGAGACTGGCTCGCACGCTCCACGTATCATCACAGAAAGAGACTGGCTCGCACGCTCCACGTATCATCATCAGAAAGAGACTGGCTCGCACGCTCCACGCATCATCACAGAAAGAGACTGGCTCGCACGCTCCACGTATCATCACAGAAAGAGACTGACTGACTCGCACGCTCCACGTATCATCACAGAAAGAGACTCGCATACTCCACGTATCATCACAGAAAGAGACTCGCACGCTCCACGTATCATCACAGAAAGAGACTGACTGACTCGCACGCTCCACGCATCATCACAGAAAGAGACTGTCACGCTCCACGTATCATCACAGAAAGAGACTCGCATACTCCACGTATCATCACAGAAAGAGACTCGCACGCTCCACGTATTATCACAGAAAGAGACTCGCACGCTCCACGTATCATCACAGAAAGAGACTCGCACGCTCCACGTATCATCACAGAAAGAGACTGGCTCGCACGCTCCACGTATCATCACAGAAAGAGACTGGCTCGCACGCTCCACGTATCATCACAGAAAGAGACTGGCTCGCACGCTCCACGTATCATCACAGAAAGAGACTGACTGACTCGCACGCTCCACGTATCATCACAGAAAGAGACTCGCATGCTCCACGTATGATCACAGAAAGAGTCTCGCACGCTCCACGTATCATCACAGAAAGAGACTCGCACGCTCCACGCATCATCACAGAAAGAGACTCGCATGCTCCACGTATCATCACAGAAAGAGACTGGCTCGCACGCTCCACGTATCATCACAGAAAGAGACTGGCTCGCACGCTCCACGTATCATCACAGAAAGAGACTGGCTCGCACGCTCCACGTATCATCATCAGAAAGAGACTGGCTCGCACGCTCCACGCATCATCACAGAAAGAGACTGGCTCGCACGCTCCACGTATCATCACAGAAAGAGACTGGCTCGCACGCTCCACGTATCATCATCAGAAAGAGACTGGCTCGCACGCTCCACGCATCATCACAGAAAGAGACTGGCTCGCACGCTCCACGTATCATCACAGAAAGAGACTGACTGACTCGCACGCTCCACGTATCATCACAGAAAGAGACTCGCATACTCCACGTATCATCACAGAAAGAGACTCGCACGCTCCACGTATCATCACAGAAAGAGACTGACTGACTCGCACGCTCCACGCATCATCACAGAAAGAGACTCGCACGCTCCACGTATCATCACAGAAAGAGACTCGCATACTCCACGTATCATCACAGAAAGAGACTCGCAAGCTCCACGTATCATCACAGAAAGAGACTCGCACGCTCCACGTATCATCACAGAAAGAGACTCGCACGCTCCACGTATCATCACAGAAAGAGACTGGCTCGCACGCTCCACGTATCATCACAGAAAGAGACTGGCTCGCACGCTCCACGTATCATCACAGAAAGAGACTGGCTCGCACGCTCCACGTATCATCACAGAAAGAGACTGACTGACTCGCACGCTCCACGTATCATCACAGAAAGAGACTCGCATGCTCCACGTATCATCACAGAAAGAGACTGACTGACTCGCACGCTCCACGCATCATCACAGAAAGAGACTCGCACGCTCCACGTATCATCACAGAAAGAGACTGACTGACTCGCACGCTCCACGCATCATCACAGAAAGAGACTCGCACGCTCCACGTATCATCACAGAAAGAGACTCGCATGCTCCACGTATCATCACAGAAAGAGACTCGCACGCTCCACGTATCATCACAGAAAGAGACTCGCACGCTCCACGCATCATCACAGAAAGAGACTCGCATGCTCCACGTATCATCACAGAAAGAGACTGGCTCGCACGCTCCACGTATCATCACAGAAAGAGACTGGCTCGCACGCTCCACGTATCATCACAGAAAGAGACTGGCTCGCACGCTCCACGTATCATCACAGAAAGAGACTGGCTAGCACGCTCCACGTATCATCACAGAAAGAGACTGGCTCGCACGCTCCACGTATCATCATCAGAAAGAGACTGGCTCGCACGCTCCACGTATCATCACAGAAAGAGACTGGCTCGCACGCTCCACGTATCATCACAGAAAGAGACTGGCTCGCACGCTCCACGTATCATCACAGAAAGAGACTGGCTCGCACGCTCCACGTATCATCATCAGAAAGAGACTGGCTAGCACGCTCCACATATCATCACAGAAAGAGACTGACTGACTCGCACGCTCCACGTATCATCACAGAAAGAGACTCGCATGCTCCACGTATCATCACAGAAAGAGACTCGCACGCTCCACGTATCATCACAGAAAGAGACTCGCACGCTCCACGCATCATCACAGAAAGAGACTCGCACGCTCCACGCATCATCACAGAAAGAGACTGGCTCGCACGCTCCACGCATCATCACAGAAAGAGACTGGCTCGCACGCTCCACGTATCATCACAGAAAGAGACTCGCTTGCACGCGCCACGTATCATCACAGAAAGAGACTCGCACGCTCCACGTATCATCACAGAAAGAGACTCGCACGCTCCACGTATCATCACAGAAAGAGACTGGCTCGATCGCTCCACGTATCATCACAGAAAGACTCTGGCTCGCTCGCTCCACGTATCATCACAAAAAAGAGACTCGCACGCTCCACGTATCATCACAGAAAGAGACTGGCTCGCTCCACGTATCATCACAGAAAGAGACTGGCTCGCACGCTCCTCGCATCATCACAGAAAGAGACTCGCACGCTCCACGTATCATCACAGAAAGAGACTGGCTCGCACTCTCCACGCATCATCACAGAAAGAGACTGGCTCGCACGCTCCACGCATCATCACAGAAAGAGACTGGCTCGCACGCTCCACGCATCATCACAGAAAGAGACTGGCTAGCACACTCCACGTATCATCACAGAAAGAGACTGACTGACTCGCACGCTCCACGTATCATCACAGAAAGAGACTCGCACGCTCCACGTATCATCACAGAAAGAGACTGGCTCGCACGCTCCACGTATCATCATCAGAAAGAGACTGGCTCGCACGCTCCACGCATCATCACAGAAAGAGACTGGCTCGCACGCTCCACGTATCATCACAGAAAGAGACTGACTGACTCGCACGCTCCACGTATCATCACAGAAAGAGACTCGCATACTCCACGTATCATCACAGAAAGAGACTCGCACGCTCCACGTATCATCACAGAAAGAGACTGACTGACTCGCACGCTCCACGCATCATCACAGAAAGAGAGTCGCACGCTCCACGTATCATCACAGAAAGAGACTCGCATACTCCACGTATCATCACAGAAAGAGACTCGCACGCTCCACGTATCATCACAGAAAGAGACTCGCACGCTCCACGTATCATCACAGAAAGAGACTGGCTCGCACGCTCCACGTATCATCACAGAAAGAGACTGGCTAGCACGCTCCACGTATCATCACAGAAAGAGACTGGCTCGCACGCTCCACGTATCATCATCAGAAAGAGACTGGCTCGCACGCTCCACGTATCATCACAGAAAGAGACTGGCTCGCACGCTCCACGTATCATTACAGAAAGAGACTGGCTCGCACGCTCCACGTATCATCACAGAAAGAGACTGGCTCGCACGCTCCACGTATCATCATCAGAAAGAGACTGGCTAGCACGCTCCACATATCATCACAGAAAGAGACTGACTGACTCGCACGCTCCACGTATCATCACAGAAAGAGACTCGCATGCTCCACGTATCATCACAGAAAGAGACTCGCACGCTCCACGTATCATCACAGAAAGAGACTCGCACGCTCCACGCATCATCACAGAAAGAGACTCGCACGCTCCACGCATCATCACAGAAAGAGACTGGCTCGCACGCTCCACGCATCATCACAGAAAGAGACTGGCTCGCACGCTCCACGTATCATCACAGAAAGAGACTCGCTTGCACGCTCCACGTATCATCACAGAAAGAGACTCGCACGCTCCACGTATCATCACAGAAAGAGACTCGCACGCTCCACGTATCATCACAGAAAGAGACTGGCTCGCTCGCTCCACGTATCATCACAGAAAGACTCTGGCTCGCTCGCTCCACGTATCATCACAAAAAAGAGACTCGCACGCTCCACGTATCATCACAGAAAGAGACTGGCTCGCTCCACGTATCATCACAGAAAGAGACTGGCTCGCACGCTCCTCGCATCATCACAGAAAGAGACTCGCACGCTCCACGTATCATCACAGAAAGAGACTGGCTCGCACGCTCCACGCATCATCACAGAAAGAGACTGGCTCGCACGCTCCACGCATCATCACAGAAAGAGACTGGCTCGCACGCTCCACGCATCATCACAGAAAGAGACTGGCTAGCACACTCCACGTATCATCACAGAAAGAGACTGACTGACTCGCACGCTCCACGTATCATCACAGAAAGAGACTCGCACGCTCCACGTATCATCACAGAAAGAGACTCGCACGCTCCACGCATCATCACAGAAAGAGACTCGCACGCTCCACGTATCATCACAGAAAGAGACTGACTGACTCGCACGCTCCACGCATCATCACAGAAAGAGACTCGCACGCTCCACGTATCATCACAGAAAGAGACTCGCACGCTCCACGCATCATCACAGAAAGAGACTCGCACGCTCCACGTATCATCACAGAAAGAGACTGACTGACTCGCACGCTCCACGCATCATCACAGAAAGAGACTCGCACGCTCCACGTATCATCACAGAAAGAGACTCGCACGCTCCACGTATCATCACAGAAAGAGACTCGCACGCTCCACGCATCATCACAGAAAGAGACTCGCTCGCACGCTCCACGCATCATCACAGAAAGAGACTGGCTCGCACGCTCCACGCATCATCACAGAAAGAGACTGGCTAGCACGCTCCACGTATCATCACAGAAAGAGACTGACTGACTCGCACGCTCCACGTATCATCACAGAAAGAGACTCGCATGCTCCACGTATCATCACAGAAAGAGACTGACTGACTCGCACGCTCCACGTATCATCACAGAAAGAGACTGACTGACTCGCACGCTCCACGTATCATCACAGAAAGAGACTCGCACGCTCCACGTATCATCACAGAAAGAGACTCGCACGCTCCACGTATCATCACAGAAAGAGACTCGCACGCTCCACGTATCATCACAGAAAGAGACTGGCTCGCACGCTCCACGTATCATCACAGAAAGAGACTGGCTCGCACGCTCCACGTATCATCACAGAAAGAGACTGGCTCGCACGCTCCACGTATCATCACAGAAAGAGACTGACTGACTCGCACGCTCCACGTATCATCACAGAAAGAGACTCGCATACTCCACGTATCATCACAGAAAGAGACTCGCACGCTCCACGTATCATCACAGAAAGAGACTGACTGACTCGCACGCTCCACGCATCATCACAGAAAGAGACTCGCACGCTCCACGTATCATCACAGAAAGAGACTCGCATACTCCACGTATCATCACAGAAAGAGACTCGCACGCTCCACGTATCATCACAGAAAGAGACTCGCACGCTCCACGTATCATCACAGAAAGAGACTCGCACGCTCCACGTATCATCACAGAAAGAGACTGGCTCGCACGCTCCACGTATCATCACAGAAAGAGACTGGCTCGCACGCTCCACGTATCATCACAGAAAGAGACTGGCTCGCACGCTCCACGTATCATCACAGAAAGAGACTGACTGACTCGCACGCTCCACGCATCATCACAGAAAGAGACTCGCACGCTCCATGTATCATCACAGAAAGAGACTGACTGACTCGCACGCTCCACGCATCATCAAAGAAAGAGACTCGCACGCTCCACGTATCATCACAGAAAGAGACTCGCATACTCCACGTATCATCACAGAAAGAGACTCGCACGCTCCACGTATCATCACAGAAAGAGACTGGCTCGCTCGCTCCACGTATCATCACAGAAAGACTCTGGCTCGCTCGCTCCACGTATCATCACAAAAAAGAGACTCGCACGCTCCACGTATCATCACAGAAAGAGACTGGCTCGCTCCACGTATCATCACAGAAAGAGACTGGCTCGCACGCTCCTCGCATCATCACAGAAAGAGACTCGCACGCTCCACGTATCATCACAGAAAGAGACTGGCTCGCACGCTCCACGCATCATCACAGAAAGAGACTGGCTCGCACGCTCCACGCATCATCACAGAAAGAGACTGGCTCGCACGCTCCACGTATCATCACAGAAAGAGACTCGCACGCTCCACGTATCATCACAGAAAGAGACTCGCACGCTCCACGTATCATCACAGAAAGAGACTCGCACGCTCCACGCATCATCACAGAAAGAGACTCGCACGCTCCACGCATCATCACAGAAAGAGACTGGCTCGCACGCTCCACGCATCATCACAGAAAGAGACTGGCTCGCACGCTCCACGTATCATCACAGAAAGAGACTCGCTTGCACGCTCCACGTATCATCACAGAAAGAGACTCGCACGCTCCACGTATCATCACAGAAAGAGACTCGCACGCTCCACGTATCATCACAGAAAGAGACTGGCTCGCTCGCTCCACGTATCATCACAGAAAGACTCTGGCTCGCTCGCTCCACGTATCATCACAAAAAAGAGACTCGCACGCTCCACGTATCATCACAGAAAGAGACTGGCTCGCTCCACGTATCATCACAGAAAGAGACTGGCTCGCACGCTCCTCGCATCATCACAGAAAGAGACTCGCACGCTCCACGTATCATCACAGAAAGAGACTGGCTCGCACGCTCCACGCATCATCACAGAAAGAGACTGGCTCGCACGCTCCACGCATCATCACAGAAAGAGACTGGCTCGCACGCTCCACGCATCATCACAGAAAGAGACTGGCTAGCACACTCCACGTATCATCACAGAAAGAGACTGACTGACTCGCACGCTCCACGTATCATCACAGAAAGAGACTCGCACGCTCCACGTATCATCACAGAAAGAGACTCGCACGCTCCACGCATCATCACAGAAAGAGACTCGCACGCTCCACGTATCATCACAGAAAGAGACTGACTGACTCGCACGCTCCACGCATCATCACAGAAAGAGACTCGCACGCTCCACGTATCATCACAGAAAGAGACTCGCACGCTCCACGCATCATCACAGAAAGAGACTCGCACGCTCCACGTATCATCACAGAAAGAGACTGACTGACTCGCACGCTCCACGCATCATCACAGAAAGAGACTCGCACGCTCCACGTATCATCACAGAAAGAGACTCGCACGCTCCACGTATCATCACAGAAAGAGACTCGCACGCTCCACGCATCATCACAGAAAGAGACTCGCTCGCACGCTCCACGCATCATCACAGAAAGAGACTGGCTCGCACGCTCCACGCATCATCACAGAAAGAGACTGGCTAGCACGCTCCACGTATCATCACAGAAAGAGACTGACTGACTCGCACGCTCCACGTATCATCACAGAAAGAGACTCGCATGCTCCACGTATCATCACAGAAAGAGACTGACTGACTCGCACGCTCCACGTATCATCACAGAAAGAGACTGACTGACTCGCACGCTCCACGTATCATCACAGAAAGAGACTCGCACGCTCCACGTATCATCACAGAAAGAGACTCGCACGCTCCACGTATCATCACAGAAAGAGACTCGCACGCTCCACGTATCATCACAGAAAGAGACTGGCTCGCACGCTCCACGTATCATCACAGAAAGAGACTGGCTCGCACGCTCCACGTATCATCACAGAAAGAGACTGGCTCGCACGCTCCACGTATCATCACAAAAAGAGACTGACTGACTCGCACGCTCCACGTATCATCACAGAAAGAGACTCGCATACTCCACGTATCATCACAGAAAGAGACTCGCACGCTCCACGTATCATCACAGAAAGAGACTGACTGACTCGCACGCTCCACGCATCATCACAGAAAGAGACTCGCACGCTCCACGTATCATCACAGAAAGAGACTCGCATACTCCACGTATCATCACAGAAAGAGACTCGCACGCTCCACGTATCATCACAGAAAGAGACTCGCACGCTCCACGTATCATCACAGAAAGAGACTCGCACGCTCCACGTATCATCACAGAAAGAGACTGGCTCGCACGCTCCACGTATCATCACAGAAAGAGACTGGCTCGCACGCTCCACGTATCATCACAGAAAGAGACTGGCTCGCACGCTCCACGTATCATCACAGAAAGAGACTGACTGACTCGCACGCTCCACGCATCATCACAGAAAGAGACTCGCACGCTCCATGTATCATCACAGAAAGAGACTGACTGACTCGCACGCTCCACGCATCATCAAAGAAAGAGACTCGCACGCTCCACGTATCATCACAGAAAGAGACTCGCATACTCCACGTATCATCACAGAAAGAGACTCGCACGCTCCACGTATCATCACAGAAAGAGACTGGCTCGCTCGCTCCACGTATCATCACAGAAAGACTCTGGCTCGCTCGCTCCACGTATCATCACAAAAAAGAGACTCGCACGCTCCACGTATCATCACAGAAAGAGACTGGCTCGCTCCACGTATCATCACAGAAAGAGACTGGCTCGCACGCTCCTCGCATCATCACAGAAAGAGACTCGCACGCTCCACGTATCATCACAGAAAGAGACTGGCTCGCACGCTCCACGCATCATCACAGAAAGAGACTGGCTCGCACGCTCCACGCATCATCACAGAAAGAGACTGGCTCGCACGCTCCACGCATCATCACAGAAAGAGACTGGCTAGCACGCTCCACGTATCATCACAGAAAGAGACTGACTGACTCGCACGCTCCACGTATCATCACAGAAAGAGACTCGCACGCTCCACGTATCATCACAGAAAGAGACTCGCACGCTCCACGCATCATCACAGAAAGAGACTCGCACGCTCCACGTATCATCACAGAAAGAGACTGACTGACTCGCACGCTCCACGCATCATCACAGAAAGAGACTCGCACGCTCCACGTATCATCACAGAAAGAGACTCGCACGCTCCACGCATCATCACAGAAAGAGACTCGCACGCTCCACGTATCATCACAGAAAGAGACTGACTGACTCGCACGCTCCACGCATCATCACAGAAAGAGACTCGCACGCTCCACGTATCATCACAGAAAGAGACTCGCACGCTCCACGTATCATCACAGAAAGAGACTCGCACGCTCCACGCATCATCACAGAAAGAGACTCGCTCGCACGCTCCACGCATCATCACAGAAAGAGACTGGCTCGCACGCTCCACGCATCATCACAGAAAGAGACTGGCTAGCACGCTCCACGTATCATCACAGAAAGAGACTGACTGACTCGCACGCTCCACGTATCATCACAGAAAGAGACTCGCATGCTCCACGTATCATCACAGAAAGAGACTGACTGACTCGCACGCTCCACGTATCATCACAGAAAGAGACTGACTGACTCGCACGCTCCACGTATCATCACAGAAAGAGACTCGCACGCTCCACGTATCATCACAGAAAGAGACTCGCACGCTCCACGTATCATCACAGAAAGAGACTCGCACGCTCCACGTATCATCACAGAAAGAGACTGGCTCGCACGCTCCACGTATCATCACAGAAAGAGACTGGCTCGCACGCTCCACGTATCATCACAGAAAGAGACTGGCTCGCACGCTCCACGTATCATCACAGAAAGAGACTGGCTCGCACGCTCCACGTATCATCATCAGAAAGAGACTGGCTCGCACGCTCCACGCATCATCACAGAAAGAGACTGGCTCGCACGCTCCACGTATCATCACAGAAAGAGACTGGCTCGCACGCTCCACGTATCATCATCAGAAAGAGACTGCCTCGCACGCTCCACGCATCATCACAGAAAGAGACTGGCTCGCACGCTCCACGTATCATCACAGAAAGAGACTGACTGACTCGCACGCTCCACGTATCATCACAGAAAGAGACTCGCATACTCAACGTATCATCACAGAAAGAGACTCGCACGCTCCACGTATCATCACAGAAAGAGACTGACTGACTCGCACGCTCGACGCATCATCACAGAAAGAGACTCGCACGCTCCACGTATCATCACAGAAAGAGACTCGCATACTCCACGTATCATCACAGAAAGAGACTGGCTCGCACGCTCCACGTATCATCACAGAAAGAGACTGGCTCGCACGCTCCACGTATCATCACAGAAAGAGACTGGCTCGCACGCTCCACGTATCATCATCAGAAAGAGACTGGCTCGCACGCTCCACGCATCATCACAGAAAGAGACTGGCTCGCACGCTCCACGTATCATCACAGAAAGAGACTGGCTCGCACGCTCCACGTATCATCAACAGAAAGAGACTGGCTCGCACGCTCCACGCATCATCACAGAAAGAGACTGGCTCGCACGCTCCACGTATCATCACAGAAAGAGACTGACTGACTCGCACGCTCCACGTATCATCACAGAAAGAGACTCGCATACTCCACGTATCATCACAGAAAGAGACTCGCACGCTCCACGTATCATCACAGAAAGAGACTGACTGACTCGCACGCTCCACGCATCATCACAGAAAGAGACTCGCACACTCCACGTATCATCACAGAAAGAGACTCGCATACTCCACGTATCATCACAGAAAGAGACTCGCACGCTCCACGTATCATCACAGAAAGAGACTCGCACGCTCCACGTATCATCACAGAAAGAGACTCGCACGCTCCACGTATCATCGCAGAAAGAGACTGGCTCGCACGCTCCACGTATCATCACAGAAAGAGACTGGCTCGCACGCTCCACGTATCATCACAGAAAGAGACTGGCTCGCACGCTCCACGTATCATCACAGAAAGAGACTGACTGACTCGCACGCTCCACGTATCATCACAGAAAGAGACTCGCACGCTCCACGTATCATCACAGAAAGAGACTGACTGACTCGCACGCTCCACGCATCATCACAGAAAGAGACTGGCTCGCACGCTCCATGTATCATCACAGAAAGAGACTGACTGGCTCGCACGCTCCACGTATCATCACAGAAAGAGACTGGCTCGCACGCTCCATGTATCATCACAGAAAGAGACTGACAAACTCGCACGCTCCACGCATCATCAAAGAAAGAGACTCGCACGCTCCACGTATCATCACAGAAAGAGACTCGCATACTCCACGTATCATCACAGAAAGAGACTCGCACGCTCCACGTATCATCACAGAAAGAGACTCGCACGCTCCACGTATCATCACAGAAAGAGACTCGCACGCTCCACGTATCATCACAGAAAGAGACTGGCTCGCACGCTCCACGTATCATCACAGAAAGAGACTGGCTCGCTCGCTCCACGTATCATCACAGAAAGAGACTGGCTCGCACGCTCCTCGCATCATCACAGAAAGAGACTCGCACGCTCCACGTATCATCACAGAAAGAGACTGGCTCGCACGCTCCACGCATCATCACAGAAAGAGACTGGCTCGCACGCTCCACGCATCATCACAGAAAGAGACTGGCTCGCACGCTCCACGCATCATCACAGAAAGAGACTGGCTAGCACGCTCCACGTATCATCACAGAAAGAGACTGACTGACTCGCACGCTCCACGTATCATCACAGAAAGAGACTCGCACGCTCCACGTATCATCACAGAAAGAGACTCGCACGCTCCACGCATCATCACAGAAAGAGACTCGCACGCTCCACGTATCATCACAGAAAGAGACTGACTGACTCGCACGCTCCACGCATCATCACAGAAAGAGACTCGCACGCTCCACGTATCATCACAGAAAGAGACTCGCACGCTCCACGCATCATCACAGAAAGAGACTCGCACGCTCCACGTATCATCACAGAAAGAGACTGACTGACTCGCACGCTCCACGCACGATCACAGAAAGAGACTCGCACGCTCCACGTATCATCACAGAAAGAGACTCGCACGCTCCACGTATCATCACAGAAAGAGACTCGCACGCTCAACGCATCATCACAGAAAGATACTCGCTCGCACGCTCCACGCATCATCACAGAAAGAGACTGGCTCGCACGCTCCACGCATCATCACAGAAAGAGACTGGCTAGCACGCTCCACGTATCATCACAGAAAGAGACTGACTGACTCGCACGCTCCACGTATCATCACAGAAAGAGACTCGCATGCTCCACGTATCATCACAGAAAGAGACTGACTGACTCGCACGCTCCACGTATCATCACAGAAAGAGACTGACTGACTCGCACGCTCCACGTATCATCACAGAAAGAGACTCGCACGCTCAGCGTATCATCACAGAAAGAGACTCGCACGCTCCACGTATCATCACAGAAAGAGACTCGCACGCTCCACGTATCATCACAGAAAGAGACTGGCTCGCACGCTCCACGTATCATCACAGAAAGAGACTGGCTCGCACGCTCCACGTATCATCACAGAAAGAGACTGGCTCGCACGCTCCACGTATCATCACAGAAAGAGACTGGCTCGCACGCTCCACGTATCATCATCAGAAAGAGACTGGCTCGCACGCTCCACGCATCATCACAGAAAGAGACTGGCTCGCACGCTCCACGTATCATCACAGAAAGAGACTGGCTCGCACGCTCCACGTATCATCATCAGAAAGAGACTGGCTCGCACGCTCCACGCATCATCACAGAAAGAGACTGGCTCGCACGCTCCACGTATCATCACAGAAAGAGACTGACTGACTCGCACGCTCCACGTATCATCACAGAAAGAGACTCGCATACTCCACGTATCATCACAGAAAGAGACTCGCACGCTCCACGTATCATCACAGAAAGAGACTGACTGACTCGCACGCTCGACGCATCATCACAGAAAGAGACTCGCACGCTCCACGTATCATCACAGAAAGAGACTCGCATACTCCACGTATCATCACAGAAAGAGACTCGCACGCTCCACGTATTATCACAGAAAGAGACTCGCACGCTCCACGTATCATCACAGAAAGAGACTCGCATACTCCACGTATCATCACAGAAAGAGACTCGCACGCTCCACGTATTATCACAGAAAGAGACTCGCACGCTCCACGTATCATCACAGAAAGTGACTCGCACGCTCCACGTATCATCACAGAAAGAGACTGGCTCGCACGCTCCACGTATCATCACAGAAAGTGACTGGCTCGCACGCTCCACGTATCATCACAGAAAGAGACTGGCTCGCACGCTCCACGTATCATCACAGAAAGAGACTGACTGACTCGCACGCTCCACGTATCATCACAGAAAGAGACTCGCATGCTCCACGTATCATCACAGAAAGAGACTCGCACGCTCCACGTATCATCACAGAAAGAGACTCGCACGCTCCACGCATCATCACAGAAAGAGACTCGCATGCTCCACGTATCATCACAGAAAGAGACTGGCTCGCACGCTCCACGTATCATCACAGAAAGAGACTGGCTCGCACGCTCCACGTATCATCATCAGAAAGAGACTGGCTCGCACGCTCCACGCATCATCACAGAAAGAGACTGGCTCGCACGCTCCACGTATCATCACAGAAAGAGACTGGCTCGCACGCTCCACGTATCATCATCAGAAAGAGACTGGCTCGCACGCTCCACGCATCATCACAGAAAGAGACTGGCTCGTACGCTCCACGTATCATCACAGAAAGAGACTGACTGACTCGCACGCTCCACGTATCATCACAGAAAGAGACTCGCATACTCCACGTATCATCACAGAAAGAGACTCGCACGCTCCACGTATCATCACAGAAAGAGACTGACTGACTCGCACGCTCCACGCATCATCACAGAAAGAGACTCGCACGCTCCACGTATCATCACAGAAAGAGACTCGCATACTCCACGTATCATCACAGAAAGAGACTCGCACGCTCCACGTATCATCACAGAAAGAGACTCGCACGCTCCACGTATCATCACAGAAAGAGACTCGCACGCTCCACGTATCATCACAGAAAGAGACTGGCTCGCACGCTCCACGTATCATCACAGAAAGAGACTGGCTCGCACGCTCCACGTATCATCACAGAAAGAGACTGGCTCGCACGCTCCACGTATCATCACAGAAAGAGACTGACTGACTCGCACGCTCCACGTATCATCACAGAAAGAGACTCGCACGCTCCACGTATCATCACAGAAAGAGACTGACTGACTCGCACACTCCACGCATCATCACAGAAAGAGACTCGCACGCTCCACGTATCATCACAGAAAGAGACTGACTGACTCGCACGCTCCACGCATCATCACAGAAAGAGACTCGCACGCTCCACGTATCATCACAGAAAGAGACTCGCATACTCCACGTATCATCACAGAAAGAGACTCGCACGCTCCACGTATCATCACAGAAAGAGACTCGCACGCTCCACGTATCATCACAGAAAGAGACTCGCACGCTCCACGTATCATCACAGAAAGAGACTGGCTCGCACGCTCCACGTATCATCACAGAAAGAGACTCGCACGCTCCACGTATCATCACAGAAAGAGACTGGCTCGCACGCTCCACGTATCATCACAGAAAGAGACTGGCTCGCACGCTCCACGTATCATCACAGAAAGAGACTGGCTCGCACGCTCCACGTATCATCACAGAAAGAGACTGACTGACTCGCACGCTCCACGTATCATCACAGAAAGAGACTCGCATGCTCCACGTATCATCACAGAAAGAGACTGACTGACTCGCACGCTCCACGTATCATCACAGAAAGAGACTCGCATGCTCCACGTATCATCACAGAAAGAGACTCGCACGCTCCACGTATCATCACAGAAAGAGACTCGCACGCTCCACGCATCATCACAGAAAGAGACTCGCATGCTCCACGTATCATCACAGAAAGAGACTGGCTCGCACGCTCCACGTATCATCACAGAAAGAGACTGGCTCGCACGCTCCACGTATCATCATCAGAAAGAGACTGGCTCGCACGCTCCACGCATCATCACAGAAAGAGACTGGCTCGCACGCTCCACGTATCATCACAGAAAGAGACTGGCTCGCACGCTCCACGTATCATCATCAGAAAGAGACTGGCTCGCACGCTCCACGCATCATCACAGAAAGAGACTGGCTCGTACGCTCCACGTATCATCACAGAAAGAGACTGACTGACTCGCACGCTCCACGTATCATCACAGA
This sequence comes from Salvelinus fontinalis, assembly GCF_029448725.1. Lineage (NCBI taxonomy): Eukaryota > Metazoa > Chordata > Actinopteri > Salmoniformes > Salmonidae > Salvelinus > Salvelinus fontinalis. Next base: position 31,225,543 of record NC_074689.1, read on the forward strand.
AAGAGACTCGCATACTCCACGTATCATCACAGAAAGAGACTCGCACGCTCCACGTATCATCACAGAAAGAGACTGACTGACTCGCACGCTCCACGCATCATCACAGAAAGAGACTCGCACGCTCCACGTATCATCACAGAAAGAGACTCGCATACTCCACGTATCATCACAGAAAGAGACTCGCACGCTCCACGTATCATCACAGAAAGAGACTCGCACGCTCCACGTATCATCACAGAAAGAGACTCGCACGCTCCACGTATCATCACAGAAAGAGACTGGCTCGCACGCTCCACGTATCATCACAGAAAGAGACTGGCTCGCACGCTCCACGTATCATCACAGAAAGAGACTGGCTCGCACGCTCCACGTATCATCACAGAAAGAGACTGACTGACTCGCACGCTCCACGTATCATCACAGAAAGAGACTCGCACGCTCCACGTATCATCACAGAAAGAGACTGACTGACTCGCACACTCCACGCATCATCACAGAAAGAGACTCGCACGCTCCACGTATCATCACAGAAAGAGACTGACTGACTCGCACGCTCCACGCATCATCACAGAAAGAGACTCGCACGCTCCACGTATCATCACAGAAAGAGACTCGCATACTCCACGTATCATCACAGAAAGAGACTCGCACGCTCCACGTATCATCACAGAAAGAGACTCGCACGCTCCACGTATCATCACAGAAAGAGACTCGCACGCTCCACGTATCATCACAGAAAGAGACTGGCTCGCACGCTCCACGTATCATCACAGAAAGAGACTCGCACGCTCCACGTATCATCACAGAAAGAGACTGGCTCGCACGCTCCACGTATCATCACAGAAAGAGACTGGCTCGCACGCTCCACGTATCATCACAGAAAGAGACTGGCTCGCACGCTCCACGTATCATCACAGAAAGAGACTGACTGACTCGCACGCTCCACGTATCATCACAGAAAGAGACTCGCATGCTCCACGTATCATCACAGAAAGAGACTCGCACGCTCCACGTATCATCACAGAAAGAGACTCGCACGCTCCACGCATCATCACAGAAAGAGACTCACATGCTCCACGTATCATCACAGAAAGAGACTGGCTCGCACGCTCCACGTATCATCACAGAAAGAGACTGGCTCGCACGCTCCACGTATCATCACAGAAAGAGACTGGCTCGCACGCTCCACGTATCATCACAGAAAGAGACTGGCTAGCACGCTCCACATATCATCACAGAAAGAGACTGGCTCGCACGCTCCACGTATCATCATCAGAAAGCGACTGGCTCGCACGCTCCACGTATCATCACAGAAAGAGACTGGCTCGCACGCTCCACGTATCATCACAGAAAGAGACTGGCTCGCACGCTCCACGTATCATCACAGAAAGAGACTGGCTCGCACGCTCCACGTATCATCATCAGAAAGAGACTGGCTCGCACGCTCCACGTATCATCACAGAAAGAGACTCGCTTGCACGCTCCACGTATCATCACAGAAAGAGACTCGCACGCTCCACGTATCATCACAGAAAGAGACTCGCACGCTCCACGTATCATCACAGAAAGAGACTGGCTCGCTCGCTCCACGTATCATCACAGAAAGACTCTGGCTCGCTCGCTCCACGTATCATCACAAAAAAGAGACTCGCACGCTCCACGTATCATCACAGAAAGAGACTGGCTCGCTCCACGTATCATCACAGAAAGAGACTGGCTCGCACGCTCCACGCATCATCACAGAAAGAGACTCGCACGCTCCACGTATCATCACAGAAAGAGACTGGCTCGCACGCTCCACGCATCATCACAGAAAGAGACTGGCTCGCACGCTCCACGCATCATCACAGAAAGAGACTGGCTCGCACGCTCCACGCATCATCACAGAAAGAGACTGGCTAGCACGCTCCACGTATCATCACAGAAAGAGACTGACTGACTCGCACGCTCCACGTATCATCACAGAAAGAGACTCGCACGCTCCACGTATCATCACAGAAAGAGACTCGCACGCTCCACGTATCATCACAGAAAGAGACTGGCTCGCACGCTCCACGCATCATCACAGAAAAAGACTGGCTCGCACGCTCCACGCATCATCACAGAAAGAGACTGGCTCGCACGCTCCACGTATCATCACAGAAAGAGACTGACTGACTCGCACGCTCCACGTATCATCACAGAAAGAGACTCGCATGCTCCACGTATCATCACAGAAAGAGACTGGCTCGCTCCACGTATCATCACAGAAAGATACTCGCACGCTCCACGCATCATCACAGAAAGAGACTGGCTCGCACGCTCCACGTATCATCACAGAAAGAGACTGGCTCGCACGCTCCACGTATCATCACAGAAAGAGACTGGCTCGCACGCTCCACGTATCATCACAGAAAGAGACTGGCTCGCACGCTCCACGTATCATCATCAGAAAGAGACTGGCTCGCACGCTCCACGTATCATCACAGAAAGAGACTCGCTTGCACGCTCCACGTATCATCACAGAAAGAGACTCGCACGCTCCACGTATCATCACAGAAAGAGACTGGCTCGCACGCTCCACGTATCATCACAGAAAGAGACTGGCTCGCTCGCTCCACGTATCATCACAGAAAGAGACTGACTGATTCGCACGCTCCACGTATCATCACAGAAAGAGACTCGCACGCTCCACGTATCATCACAGAAAGAGACTGGCTCGCACGCTCCACGTATCATCACAGAAAGAGACTGGCTCGCACGCTCCACGTATCATCACAGAAAGAGACTGGCTCGCACGCTCCACGTATCATCACAGAAAGAGACTGACTGACTCGCACGCTCCACGTATCATCACAGAAAGAGACTCGCATGCTCCACGTATCATCACAGAAAGAGACTCGCACGCTCCACGTATCATCACAGAAAGAAACTCGCACGCTCCACGCATCATCACAGAAAGAGACTCGCATGCTCCACGTATCATCACAGAAAGAGACTGGCTCGCACGCTCCACGTATCATCACAGAAAGAGACTGGCTCGCACGCTCCACGTATCATCACAGAAAGAGACTGGCTCGCACGCTCCACGTATCATCACAGAAAAAGACTGGCTCGCACGCTCCACGTATCATCATCAGAAAGAGACTGGCTCGCACGCTCCACGTATCATCACAGAAAGAGACTCGCTTGCACGCTCCACGTATCATCACAGAAAGAGACTCGCACGCTCCACGTATCATCACAGAAAGAGACTGGCTCGCACGCTCCACGTATCATCACAGAAAGAGACTGGCTCACTCGCTCCACGTATCATCACAGAAAGAGACTGACTGATTCGCACGCTCCACGTATCATCACAGAAAGAGACTCGCACGCTCCACGTATCATCACAGAAAGAGACTGGCTCGCACGCTCCACGTATCATCACAGAAAGAGACTGGCTCGCACGCTCCACGTATCATCACAGAAAGAGACTGGCTCGCACGCTCCACGTATCATCATCAGAAAGAGACTGGCTCGCACGCTCCACGTATCATCACAGAAAGAGACTCGCTTGCACGCTCCACGTATCATCACAGAAAGAGACTCGCACGCTCCACGTATCATCACTGAAAGAGACTCGCACGCTCCACGTATCATCACAGAAAGAGACTGGCTCGCTCGCTCCACGTATCATCACAGAAAGACTCTGGCTCGCTCGCTCCACGTATCATCACAAAAAAGAGACTCGCACGCTCCACGTATCATCACAGAAAGAGACTGGCTCGCTCCACGTATCATCACAGAAAGAGACTGGCTCGCACGCTCCACGCATCATCACAGAAAGAGACTCGCACGCTCCACGTATCATCACAGAAAGAGACTGGCTCGCACGCTCCACGCATCATCACAGAAAGAGACTGGCTCGCACGCTCCACGCATCATCACAGAAAGAGGCTGGCTCGCACACTCCACGCATCATCACAGAAAGAGACTGGCTAGCACGCTCCACGTATCATCACAGAAAGAGTCTGACTGACTCGCACGCTCCACGTATCATCACAGAAAGAGACTCGCACGCTCCACGTATCATCACAGAAAGAGACTCGCACGCTCCACGTATCATCACAGAAAGAGACTGGCTCGCACGCTCCACGCATCATCACAGAAAGAGACTGGCTCGCACGCTCCACGCATCATCACAGAAAGAGACTGGCTCGCACGCTCCACGTATCATCACAGAAAGAGACTGACTGACTCGCACGCTCCACGTATCATCACAGAAAGAGACTCGCATGCTCCACGTATCATCACAGAAAGAGACTGGCTCGCTCCACGTATCATCACAGAAAGAGACTCGCACGCTCCACGCATCATCACAGAAAGAGACTGGCTCGCACGCTCCACGTATCATCACAGAAAGAGACTGGCTCGCACGCTCCACGTATCATCACAGAAAGAGACTGGCTCGCACGCTCCACGTATCATCACAGAAAGAGACTGGCTCGCACGCTCCACGTATCATCATCAGAAAGAGACTGGCTCGCACGCTCCACGTATCATCACAGAAAGAGACTCGCTTGCACGCTCCACGTATCATCACAGAAAGAGACTCGCACGCTCCACGTATCATCACAGAAAGAGACTGGCTCGCACGCTCCACGTATCATCACAGAAAGAGACTGGCTCGCTCGCTCCACGTATCATCACAGAAAGAGACTGACTGTTTCGCACGCTCCACGTATCATCACAGAAAGAGACTCGCACGCTCCACATATCATCACAGAAAGAGACTGGCTCGCACGCTCCACGTATCATCACAGAAAGAGACTGGCTCGCACGCTCCACGTATCATCACAGAAAGAGACTGGCTAGCACGCTCCACGTATCATCACAGAAAGAGACTGGCTCGCTCCACGTATCATCACAGAAAGAGACTGACACACACTTTCTATACTTTGCAGCTGTAACACGATGTACCATTCTCTTCAACCCATGCAGTCTCTCTCAAGCTACTGAGCAATAGTAATTTGTCTTACGACACAACCTCAGTGACAACATTACATAGGACAGCATTGTGGCTACCTACCCTCTGCCCTTGTTTGAAACAAATACTGTATGTCTAAGCAAATGAATGGCTATTTTATGTTGAAATCTTTTTATATAGGACATTGTTAAAGCTGCTATTTTGCATGTTTATAATAAATATTGTAACTACTGCAAGTCCATGTAGGCCATTTTTGCAGTGTGTCAACCAGTTGAAACCTGTTTCAGAGAGGGAAAACAACTCTGCTGTGTTGCCCACTCTGTTCCTGTTTGTTTCAGTCTTTGTTTCAGTCATGAAGTTCAAAACTTGAATTGCTGTTTGTTTTCAATGTGTTAACTCTCAAAATGCACAGTTGAATTAATAATGAATGGATTTTGACTGAAAGTAGAACAAAAAAACATCTGTTATTGCAATTAAAACGTATTTAACTGTAATTAAGCAAGTAAAATGCTGTTTTGAATAAAATTAATTGCCTGTGTGTTAATTGTTGTGTGTGTTTTTAATGTGTGCGTTTTTGTGGATCCTCACCTCCCCAGGCTACAGAAGCAGAATGGAGAGATAACTTTGCCCTGCTGATGATGGGAAGGACCCGGTGCCCAACCCAGAGGCTGTGGACTATATGATCTGTTACCTGGACTTACAGCCTGGGGAAGGAGTCCTGCTCAGAGAGTCTCTCCACTGTTTCTGAGGGTAACACACAACATGGTGACCCTACCCCTAGTGAACCTACCCCTAGTGACCCTAGTGAACCTACCCCTAGTGACCCAAGTGATCCTACCCCTAGTGACCCTACCCCTAGTGACTCTACCCCTAGTAAACCTAGTGACTCAAGTGATCCTACCTCTATTGACCCTAACCCTAGTGACTCTAGTGACCCCCTACCTCTAGTGACCCTAGTGACTCTACCCCTAGTAAACCTAGTGACTCTACTCCTAGTGACCCTACCCCTGTTGAATCAACCCCTGGTGACTCTACCCCCAGTGACCCTAGTGACCCTACCCCTAGTGAACCTACCCCTAGTGAACCTACCCCTAGTGACCAAAGTGATCCTACCCCAAGTGACCCTACCCCTAGTGACTACTGAATATATCCCTATTGACCCTACCCCTAGTGACGGCCTAGTGACCCCTGAGTGCCCCCCTACCTCGAGTGAACCCCTACCTCGAGTGACCCGAGTGACTCTACCCCTAGTGAACCTAGTGACCCGAGTAACTCTACCCCTAGTGAACCTAGTGACCCTACCTCTGGTGACCCTACCCCCCCTACCTCTGGTGACCCTACTCCTGGTGACCATACCCCTGGTGAACCTACCCCTAGTGACCCAAGTGACCCTACCCCTAGTGACCCTACCCTTGGTGAACCTACCCCTAGTGACCCAAGTGGCCCTACCCCTAGTGACTCTACCCTTAGTGACCCTAGTGACCCTACCCCTAGTGACCCTACCCCTAGTGACCCCTACCCCTAGTGACCCTATTGAACCTACCCCTAGTGACTCTACCCTTAGTGAACCTAGTTACCATAGTGACCATACCCCTAGTGACCCTACCCCTAGTGACCCTATTGAACCTACCCCTAGTGACCCTATTGAACCTACCCCTAGTGACCCTATTGAACCTACCCTTAGTGACCCTACCCCTAGTTACTCTACCCTTAGTGAACCTAGTTACCATAGTGACCCTAGTGAACCTACCCCTAGTGACCCTATTGAACCTACCCCTAGTGAACCTAGTGATCCTACCCCTAGTGACTATATCCCTAGTGACTCTAGTGGCCTGAGTGACCCCCTACCCCTAGTGACTCTACCCCTAGTGAACCGAGTGACTCTACCCCTAGTGAACCGAGTGACTCGACCCCTTAGTGAACCTAGTTACCATAGTGACCCTATCCCTAGTGACCCTATTGAACCTACCCCTAGTGACTCTACCCCTAGTGACTCTACCCCTAGTGACCCTATTGAACCTACCCCTAGTGACTCTACCCCTAGTGAACCAAGTGACTCTACCCCTAGTGAACCGAGTGACTCGACCCCTTAGTGAACCTAGTTATCATAGTGACCCTACCCCTAGTGACCCTATTGAGCCTACCCCTAGTGACCCTACCCCTAGTGAACCTACCCCTAGTGACTCTACCCCTATTGACTCTACCCCTAGTGACCCTATTGAACCTACCCCTAGTGACCCTATTGAACCTACCCTTAGTGAACCTGCCCCTAGTGACCCTATTGAACCTACCCCTAGTGACCCTATTGAACCTACCCTTAGTGAACCTGCCCCTAGTGACCCTATTGAACCTACCGCTAGTGACCCTAGTGAACCTACCCCTAGTGAACCTACCCCTAGTGACCCTACCCCTAGTGACCCTACCCCTAGTGACCCTACCCCTAGTGAACCTACCCCTAGTGACCCTACCCCTAGTGACCTTACCCCTAGTGACCCTAGTGACTCTACCCTTAGTGAACCGAGTGACTCTACCCTTAGTGACCCTATTGAACCTACCCCTCTTGATCCTACCCCTAGTGACCCTACCCCTAGTTACCCTATTGAACCTACCCCTAGTGGCCCTAGTGACTCTACCCTTAGTGAACCGAGTGACTCTACTCTTAGTGACCCTATTGAACCTACCCCTCTTGATCCTACCCCTAGTGACCCTACCCCTAGTTACCCTATTGAACCTACCCCAAGTGACTCTAGCCTTAGTAACCCTACCCCAGTTACCCTATTGCACCTACCCCTAGTGACTCTACTCTTAGTGAACCTAGTTACACTAGTTACTCTACCCCTAGTGACCCTACCTCTAGTTACCCTATTGAACCTACCCCTAGTGACTCTACCCTTAGTGAACCTAATTACCCTAGTGACTCTACCCCTAGTGACCCTACCCATCTTGATCCTACCCCTAGTGACCCTATTGAACCCACCCCTAGTGAACCTTGTTACCCTAGTGACCCTACCCCTAGTGACCCTACCCCTAGTGACTCCACCCCTAGTGACTCTGACCCTAGTGATCTTAGTGACTCTGACCCTAGTGACTCCACCCCTAGTGACTCTGACCCTAGTGATCTTAGTGACTCTGACCCTAGTGACTCCACCCCTAGTGACTCTGACCCTAGTGACTCTGACCCTAGTGACTCTGACCCTAGTGATCTTAGTGACTCTGACCCTAGTGACTCTGACCCTAGTGACTCTGACCCTAGTGACTCTGACCCTAGTGACTCTGACTCTAGTGACTCTACCCCTAGTGACTCTGATCCTAGTGACTCTGACCCTAGTGACTCCACCCCTAGTGACTCTGACCCTAGTGACTCTGACCCTAGTGACCCTACCCCTAGTGACTCTGACCCTAGTGACTCTGACCCTAGTGACTCTGACCCTAGTGACTCTGACCCTAGTGACCCTACCCCTAGTGACTCTGACCCTAGTGACTCTGACCCTAGTGACCCTGACCCTAGTGACTCCACCCCTAGTGACTCTGACCCTAGTGACCCTGACCCTAGTGACTCTGACCCTAGTGACTCTGACCCTAGTGACCCTGACCCTAGTGACCCTGACCCTAGTGACTCTGACCCTAGTGACTCTGACCCTAGTGACCCTGACCCTAGTGACTCTGACCCTAGTGACCCTGACCCTAGTGACTCTGACCCTAGTGACTCTGACCCTAGTGACTCTACCCCTAGTGACCCTAGTGACTCTACCCCTAGTGATCCTAGTGACTCTGACCCTAGTGACCCTGACCCTAGTGACTCTGACCCTAGTGACCCTGACCCTAGTGACTCTGACCCTAGTGACCCTACCCCTAGTTTTCCAAAGATGCATGCAACGTGCAACAATTTCAACGATTTTACTGAGTAACAGTTCATATAAGGAAATCGGTCGATTGAAATAAATAACGTAGGCCCTAATTTATAGATGGGTGGGCCCACTTATAAATTAGGGCCTAAGTTATTTATTTCATTTGACTGATTTCCTTATATTATGGGGGAGAAGGGCCCAGCCAATCAGAATTAGTTTTTCCTCCTCAAAAGGGCTTTATTACAAACAGAAATACTCCTCGATTTCATCAGCTGTCCACGTGGCTGGTCCCAGACGATCCCGTAGGTGAAGAAGCCGGATGTGGAGGTCCTGAAATGAACATTCAGTTCTCTGGCAACAACTCTGGTAGACATTCCTCCAGTCAACATGTCAATTGCACGCTCCCTCAAAACTTGAGACATCTGTGGCATTGTGTTGTGTGACACAGCTGCTTATTTTAGTGGCCTTTTATTGTCCCCAGCACAAGGTGCACCTGTGTAATGATCAGTACCAGGATGACCTGACAGCCCATTCTGTTTAATCAGCTTCTTGCTATGCCACACCTGTCAGGTGGATTATCTTGGCAAAGGAGAAATACTTACTAACAGGGACTCAAACAAATTTGTGCACAACATTTAGCGAGAAATACGCTTTTTGTACATATGGAACATTTCTGGGATCTTTTATTTCAGCTCATGAAAAATGGGACCAACACTTTACATGTTGCCTTTATATTTTTGTTCAGTATACCTAAACCTACTAGCTACTTAAGATGGCACATTGGATATTATAGACATTCTGTATAAACAAACTGGCTAATGCAGACCAGAAAACTTCGGATGGTGTGTGCACGAGGACACAGTCAACGTGTTCCACTGCCCCGTCTGCAACAAGCACAACTGCCTGCTCTGCAAGGTACACACATCACATTTACATTCACCAATGATTGCAAACTAAATGGATTTGAAAAGACCACCTCCTCTACTTTCCCCTCTCTCTCTCAGGCGATCCATGAAGAGATGGACTGTAAACAGTACCAGGATGACCTAACAGCCATGCTGAGAATGACTCAGCAGCCTGCAGAAGCAGAGATCTGCTCAAGGTGACACACAATCAGTGACACACAACCCTGGTCCTCCCCGGGGAGGCCTTGCACTGCCCTCAGTGCATTATCATTGTGCAGAAAAAGGAGGGCTGTGATTGGCTGCGTTGCACTGTCTGTCACACCGAGATCTGCTTGGTCACCAGACTGCGTCCCTGGGGGCCAGGGGTAAGAGCCCGCCTCTCCTGTCTCTCTCTGCCACATTCAGTCAAGCTCTGCTTGGTTGTGCTCCACTGCTCACCTCTAATACAGAGATTTCCCATCTGTGTCTGCTACCGGTCTGTGTTTCTGTTCCCCCTAAGGGTCGGGATGACACCAGCAAGGGCTGCAGCTGGAACATCAACAACCATAAGTGTCAGAACTGTCACTGAGAAAGACAATAAGGGATGTGTGTGTTGTGAGAGTCAGATAGGTAGCAAGTTAGAATGGTAGGAGTAGGAACCAGAAGCAAAAGTTGACCATGCAAGACAAATGTGTATGTCACTCAAAAGGATTGATGATCTCACTGCATGTTCAGCTCTGCACATTTCCTGTTTGTTTTTGATCTCCCTATAAAGTCATGCAATACTGTTCAGGGACACATTAAACTAAGTGTCATTCACCTTTTCAGCACTCAAAGCTAAAGCCTAATGCCAATGACACAGCGTTCTGGGGTTGAAACAGAGAGCGTACTGTGTTCTGACTGGAAATAATGCAATTTTTTCTGCTTAGAAACATAATAAAAATAATCTGTTTCAAACTACATTGCGCTGTGTGTCAATTAATAGCCATTTTGTAAGTACATGAGTGTTCATGTGAAATTAATACTTTGGTATGTTCTATGTTTTTGTCCTGAATGAATAATGCAAGGCTCTGTCACAGACCGGATGTGAATACTAAAGGTTCTGTTTATTACTCACTGGCTCCTATTACAAACTCATTATGAAGGTCAAGAAAACACTGTCTGTTTTCATGGAAGAATGTGTGGAATTGCGCAGGAACTGCTGGTGTGACATTGTGCCTTAACAGTGTGTCAAAGCCACTAAACACGAGGCCTCACAAGACTCATCTGAACGTCCCTGGTACCAGTTGAAAAAATGAATGGAAGTATATATGGAGACTGTTTTTAATGCCAAAAATATGGTGTAAAATAAATAAATTCCTGATCTTTCTTATCTCTCAGATATAGGAGAAACACTTAAGAACATTCTGCTGTTCCATGTAGTGAATGTTATTAAATGTGTTTGTATGGGCTAATAGCAGTATAGTTCAAGGGGTCTTAAAATTCCAAATCAAATAGCTAAAGGATCCTTGGTAAAACAATTTAATATCAGTAGCTAGTAAAAAAAATGGGATTACATAATAAAAATAGTTTGCTTGCATAATTTCTTTACATATTTTCTTCATTTATTTGCCAAGTAGCAAACATATTATTTATTCGATGACACCTAAGAATCTATTGTGAGAGCCTATAATATAATTTACCTCAAATGCATAGTTTTGGTGCGAAATGCAATAATAAAAAGTCAAGATAGCTGATGAAGGTAGGCTAGTCTTCTCCAGGGCCCATTGTTGTTCAAGACAGTCAGTCATTCATTCAATTCTTATTGGAATCACTTAAACTCTTAGAAAAAAGGGTTCCAAACGCGTCCTCCTGCCTTCCCCATAGATAGCTCTTTTTGGTTCCAGGTAGAACCCTTTGGGGAAAAGGTTATACTTGGAACCAAAAATGGTTCTTCAAAGGGTTCTCCCATGGGGACAGCCGGAGAACACTTTTAGGTTCTAGATAGAAAAAACGGTGCTAAGAGCAGAGTTAGGCTGGGCTACAGTTTATTGATAGTCATAGATTGAATTGTACTGTTTCAAGGCATTGTTAATGATGGTTGAGTATTACAATATAATTAGTAGAGCATAATAAACTGTAATGTAGTAGAATATGTGGGCGCAATTTCAAGTTACACACAATATTGATAACTATTTTGAATTATATTTCAGATTCTTGGAGTCAGGGGACTCCTACAGGACCATTGGATTCAGCTTCGGAGTTGGACGGTCCACGGTGGCAGGCATTGTCCCCTCTGTGGCACAAGCCATTTGGGACTGTCTGGTTGGTGAATACATGCCTGTCCCCAAGAGGAAGACTGGAGGGCCATCGCTGCCGAGTTCCTGGAGAGGTGGAATTTCCCCAACTGTCTTGGCTCCATTGCATAGATGCCTTCTACTGTTTCCGTGTCGTCGATGTTGGTGCTTACGGCTCGGGAAGTGATGGCGGGACCCTCCGGGACTCTGCCTTCGGCCAGGCACTTCAGGATGGCACCCTGGAGATTCTACCACCTGCATCACTCCCTGGGGCTGAAGACCTGGGACCTGTTCCCCACGTCTTCGTCGATGACGAGGCCTTCCTTTTGAGACGCAATCTCATGAGGCCCTACGCTGGACGCCAGCTGCCATTGCCAAAGCCTGTAAGGATATTTAACAAACGACTATCCAGGGCAAGGTTAGTTGTTGAATGCACCTTTGGGATTCTGGCAGAGCGGTGGAGTATGTATCGGAGAGTGCTTGGTCTCAGCCCCTCAAATGTCGATGCCTGCGTGAAGGCCACATGTGTTCTCCACAACTACCTGCGGAGGTCATTCCAGGAGGTGCTCCAGATGAAGACGGGCACGCCAAATGGTCACCTACCTGATGTCACCGGGGCAGGTGCCAACAACGCCCCCAGACAGGCACTCCAGGTGAGGGAGAAGCTGACCACCTACTTCTCATCGCCAGCAGGTGACAGTATGCCGTGGAGTGAAACAGCTCTTTTAAGAGCCCCTTAACACCAAACCATCCATCGTTGTCCATAAAATAGCATTTTCCCCCAGATTATTTTATGTCTCCTTGTCTCTCTTCATTTGGAAGTTATATTTAAGTGAAATTTGGGAGTAAAGACCACAACTTAACTCCTTCCCTCTCCCATTAACATCATTATTATACACACCTGGCATGGTACATCAGGTGAGCAGGACCTCTCAGGTTATATGACATACAGTTAGTATGATAATGGGAAAAGGTAACCTAGGATCCATACAAATAGTACAGTTTACCACCATCTTCACTGCTCTGACAAAATGCAGGTGGAAATAAAAAACAATTAGGAAGAGAATGTGTTTTTACTTTCATCTAGTCTTAGATCTGCAAAGGTGTAGGGAAGAAATAAACAGATTAAGTCTAAATGAGATATTAATAAACAAATGAAACAACTGACTATAAAAGCATTATAATATAACTATTCAAGTACAGGAAAGAACATGACAGGTATGTGTGTTGTGAAAATGTAGATAAAACTATTGAAAGAGTTGTGTATGTGCGTGTAAAAATACAAAAAATAATGTGCAGCCTGTAATCTGTAAGAGAACAGCAAGAGCATGTATTTTTGGCCCAACTGCAGACAGATACAGGCACTACTCATAAAGCCTAGACGTAGTAGGGGAACTTCAGACATGGCCATAAATAGAAAGAGGGCAGGGCTCAAGAGATCTGAGGGACAGAGAGGAGTGGAGGAGAGTGGATGTGTAGCCACAATACAAGTAAACACATTTCACCTTTAGTTTTGTAAAATAACAACAAGAGCATCTGAATTCTCCAGTGTGTCAGTTTCAATTCAGTCAATTTTCATGCAATCTTTGTTCAACTAATAATGAATGCTATCCTAAGTATTGAGAAACTACTAACAAGGACATAGTGAGCAGAATAAGGTCAGTTGGAAAATCTCAGTTGCATTTCCTTGATTCCTCGCGTCCTCTCTCCTCACCTCCCGCTCAAAACTCATTGGAGGACAACCAGACAACTCCTCTTCCTGTCCTTCCTTTGAGCTGGTCGGCTAAATTGACTCCATCTCTGGAAGGGAAGAGAAAAACAACACATACAAGCGTCACATAATATAACACCATAAAAGGTGAGATTTATGTTAACTAAATACTGCTTGTATAGTGTAGTTAGTGGCATAAATATTGGAACAGTGTGGTAAAGTTGGTCATTCTTGCTGTTTACTCATCTAATTTGTATTTCAGATCAAAAGATGAATATGACAGGCAAATATTTAGACAGCAAACTGTTTTAAAATAGTTTCTAACCCAGAAACAACAGCTATACATTTGCCTCATATTAATCCTTTGATCTGAAATACCAATTAGCCTACATGAGTATACTGTAAAAATGATCTACTTCACTGTCGCAATACTTAACACTACTTGTGTTGTGGAGAAAAAAACGTACCATTGAACTCGTCATCGAAAAGCAGCTGATGAATTTTAACCTGTTCTTTGCTGAGGCAGCCTCCTCAGGGTTGGCACCAGACTCATGGCAAAGAGGGTATCTTCGTCCTCCTTCCTATGAGTATCAGGTTGGGCTGCATCCCCCTCGACGGCCTCGTTTCTCTCCTCGGCCACATCCTATTCAACAAGGTCCTCAGTGACTTCCGTGAGGGTCATAATAATCTCAGGTGGTCCTAGATCCAGAGGTGCTTCCTCCATTTCATCATCTTCCATGGCTGTACCGGTGGTGGTCAGACTTGTGAATGATGTAGAGGGTCTGGCTGCACCGGTGGTGGTCATACTTGTGGATGATGTAGAGGGTCTGGCTGTGTAACAGTATAACTTTAAACCGTCCCCTCGCCCCGACACGGGCGCGAACCAGGGACCCTCTGCACACATCAACAACAGTCACCCACGAAGCGTCGTTACCCATCGCTCCACAAAAGCCGCGGCCCTTGCAGAGCAAGGTGCAACACTACTTCTAGGTTTCAGAGCAAGTGACGTAACTGATTGGAACGCTACTAGCGCGTACCCGCTAACTAGCTAGCCATTTCACATCCGTTACACTCACCCCCCTTTCAACCTCCTCCTTTTCCGCAGCAACCAGTGATCCGGGTCAACAGCATCAATGTAACAGTATAACTTTAAACCGTCCCCTCGCACCGACACGGGCGTGAACCAGGGACCCTCTGCACACATCAACAACTGACACCCACGAAGCGTCGTTACCCATCGCTCCACAAAAGCCGCGGCCCTTGCAGAGCAAGGTGCAACACTACTTCTAGGTTTCAGAGCAAGTGACGTAACTGATTGAAACGCTGCTAGCGCGTACCCGCTAACTAGCTAGCCATTTCACATCCGTTACAGCTGCACCGGTGGTGGTCATACTTGTGGATGATGTAGAGGGTCTCGCTGCACTGGTGGTGGTCATACTTGTGGATGATGTAGACCTTGTAGAGGGTCTCGCTGCACCGGTGGTGGTCATACTTGTGGATGGTGTAGACGTTGTAGAGGGTCTCGCTGCACCGGTGGTGGTCATACTTGTGGATGATGTAGACGTTGTAGAGGGTCTCGCTGCACCCGTAGAGGCGTGGGTCTCACTTGTAAATGACGTAGAGGGTCTTGATGCACCGATGGCGCCCACACTTGTGGATGACGTAAAGGGTCTGGCTGTAAAATTGCCACTCGTTGCCCTAGGCACAATAAATGGATCCAGAAAAGAAAGAATGTGGCAGAAGCGCCAAGGCTGCTGGCCTGAAGCTGCTGACCCAGACCTCTTCTTCTCTTTCTCTGCCCTTCTCTCTCTCTGATACCTGTCCCTGAGTCCTCTCCACTTCCTCCTAGTCTTCTTCTACATAGACATGCACATGATAAGCCAAACCATTACCTAGCATAACTATAGTTATTAGATGGCTATCATGGACATGTCACCAACTGTACACACACACACACAAGCGGTTATCTGACCAAATTATCAGGGGTAGAGTACCATTTCTATTACTATTTATCTGACATTCACACTCTTTCAAACATAATTATTTGGGCAAGTTATCAGGGGTAGTAACTAGCATAATTTATATTACTATTTCTTTCACACACACCTCATTGGCTAGGTTAGCACAAGCTCACTACTAAACTGACCTGGTAATCCTACTATCGTAGACACTTGTATCCAAGCAGCATTTTTTGTGTTTATGTCCCTGTAGCTGTCAGCAGTTGTGTCAAAAAGACATGGTTTTGAGGATACTGCGAACATGATTCTCTCCTCCATGTGTCCAACCGCATGCGACCATCTGCAAAAGATACCTGCATCAGTATAGTTGCATAGCTGCACAAAATGTTATGCAGCAGTGATGCAATGACGCAGTGGGTGTGTTCGAAGTGTAAGGAACAGGACAGCATCATTGCATTTTGGGACACCAGAATTACATTAATTTCCAATGACACGCTGCGTTTGCCTTGCAGCATTGTATTGCAGAGGCAGTTGCAGTGCTGTATCGCCTACAATCTATGTGTGCAGCGCTCTCTCAACACACGCTCCTCCGGGCCTCCACCCCACTCACTCAGTAACAGCCTGCTCACTGCCGGATAGTCAGCAACAGCAGGTCACAGTGAAATCGTTTTTGTTGTTGATTAATGCCATGGCGGCCACGATGAAATTTAGAAGTAGCACAAAAACCGGCAACCAATACCTTTTCACCCACAACATAATTTTCAAAGGTGCCCAATTTCTGAGAAAGCCATGGGGAAAATAATGGACATGGCAACTTTGCCTGCAGCTCGAGAACACACGGAGATGGCTACCCTGCCTGCAGCTTGTGAACATCTCATCCAGAGCCTGAAAGCACTCAGCAAGAGAAGATTCTGCAAATGGAAAAGCTTAATTGGAAGAAGATTAAAAACCATGTCCCTGGTGATTATGCTAGGTTGAGAGGAGTCATCACTGGGGTCCGATATCTATGTCCACAGATGATATTAAAGAAAATGTGAAGGGAGGAAGAGTGATTGAAGGTTGATTAGTAGGAAAGGGTTAAAGAAGTGAAAGCTTATCCATGCTGCTGAGGTTTGAGAAGGTTTTGCCTGGAAAAGTACAGATAGGATACCTTACTTTCAATATCAGAGAATTTGTCCCATCCCCATTGAGCTGTTTTAAATCCCAAAGAATGGACATGTAGCTGTTCAATGTAAAGAAAGAAAAATATGTGCAAAGTGTGGAGAGGTTAAAAAAACGTAGATAAAAAATATAAAAATAAAAACATGAGCTGGCGCACAGCCAGAATAATAGTTTGTGTGGAGGTGCTGACTAATGGCCAATAAACTATCAAAATAAAGAAAGTTGTACACTCCATGTGTAATCTCCCAGTAATTTAAGGGTATTTACCAACGTTTCGGCATCACTGTGCCTTCTTCAGGGTGCAGCACAGTGATGTGAAACGTTGGTAAATAGCCATTTAATTGCTGGGAGATTACACATGGAGTGTACAACTTTATTTTGATAGAGATTACACATGGAGTGTACAACTTTATTTTGATAGAGATTACACATGGAGTGTACAACTTTCTTTATTTTGATAGAGATTACACATGGAGTGTACAACTTTCTTTTGATAGAGATTACACATGGAGTGTACAACTTTCTTTATTTTGATAGAGATTACACATGGAGTGTGCGACTTTATTTTGATAGTTCCAAGTGTGGCGGGGAACATGATTACGTTGAATGTGGGAGCAATGTCTTAAATCTCTTATCTTACCTCATTTGCACTCAATGTATATAGACTTTTTGTTTTCTTTTTTTCTACTGTATTATTGACTGTATGTTTTGTTTATTCCATGTGTAACTTTGTGTTGCTGTATGTGTCGAATTGCTATGCTTTATCTTGGCCAGGTCGCAGTTGCAAATGAGAACTTGTTCTCAACTAGCCTACCTGGTTAAATAAAGGTGAAATAAAAAGGTTAAGTGTTGTAATTGTGGGGGGGAACTGTAACGAGCGTTGTTTGAAGGAGACCAAGTCGCAGCTTGTGGTCATCATATTTATTTAAATGAGAACCAGCAACATAATGAAACCAAAACGATCGTACCGTTCCGTAGGCTACAAGAGCTGTACAAAAACAAGATCCCACAACATAGGTGTGGAAAAAAGGCTACCTAAGTATGATTCCCAATCAGAGACAACGATAGACAGCTGCCTCTGATTGGGAACCACACTCGGCCAAACACAAAGAAATACAAAACATAGAATGCCCACCCCACATCACACCCCGACCTCACCAAATAGAGAAATAAAACGGCTCTCTAAGGTCAGGGCGTGACAGTAACATGGTGCGGCATTTGGTGGATGCCAGGTGCAGAGAGCGGCTAGAGAGGTTCAGAGATATAAAATTAGTCGTATGCATAGGCTGTAAGACAGATTGGTGGAAGTACAGTGTGGAATGATGGAGCTTCCACGGCTGCTCCTCAACTAAGTGAACCTAATGTCGGGGCTGGTGTTCTTGCTGGTCCTGGCATGGTTCCGAGGCCTGTTCAGAAATCTTGCGCCCATGAACGTGCGGTGTCAAAGGACACTTTGATAATGAATAAAGTTGACTTCATAGGTTTTATTGGTAAGGCTATCAATACGACTCGGGTCCTGGGAAGCAAAAATAACAGGTTGAAGGTTATTGTGGAGACTGGGGGTAACATATGTTACAGTATAAATGGTTGTTGACATGCTGAATAATCTGAAGGGTGAAATCTTTCAGCATGAAATATAACAAGTTTAATGGGGTAGGGGGTTAATTTTATTTTAATGGTAGTACAGAATTGGACAGATCATAATTGATCGTACATTCCAGCACAGTAGGTGGCGTCATGCACGTAGCCTAAACGTTTGTTTGCGGACCGCCGTGTCGAAGAAGAAGAGCACGAAGGCAAGGGGGTGGAGTGTAGTCTATAGTAAATTAGAAACCGTATTGACTTTGGCAACCAGAGCAAAGATATCCTGCATTGAGACAAGAGTGAGAGTGAGGAAGGAGAACGCCAAAGGACGATAGACGACTGGCAAGGATTTGCGACACATCGGATCATCAGTGATACACCCAGAGCAAGAAGACTCGTAAGTAGCCTAAAGATCGGAAAATTACCCACTCAACTTTTGAAAACGGAGCGAGAAAAATGTATTAAAGCCATGCCAACCTACCACTACACCGGCAGTACAAAGTGGTCGCTCGTGGATCAGTGACTTATGAACGACCTACATAAATGGAGCAATCCGTCATTTATGACCAAAGCAATTAGGATAATAATATAGTAATTGCTGCATTGATTTAGTCGAATGTATTGCTCATGACAGTTTGCTGTATGAATAGAACAGTGCACAATATTGCCGATTGATAAAGACTGTATGCCTGCGATACAAACTACATCCGTCCTCACCAGACTGTTCTCCAGTTATTTTTTTTTATTTTTTTATTTAACCTTTATTTAACCAGGTAGGCAAATTGAGAACACGTTCTCATTTACAATTGCGACCTGGCCAAGATAAAGCAAAGCAGTTCGACACATACAACAACACATAGTTACACATGGAGTAAAAACAAACATATAATACAGTGAAAAAGATAAAAAAATAAGTCTATATACAATGTGAGCAAGTGAGGTGAGATAAGGGAGGGGAAGGCAAACAGATATATGTATAAATAAATAAAAATATAAAAAGGCCATGGAGGCGAAGTGAGTACAACACAGCAAGTAAAATAAAAACTAAAAAAAACACTGGAATGGTTGGTTTGCATTGGAAGAAAGTGCAAAGTAGAGACAGAAATAATGGGGTGCAAAGGAGCAAAATAAATTAATAAATAAATACAGTAGGTAAAGAGGTAGTTGTTTGGGCTAAATTGTAGATGGGTTATGTACAGGTGCAGTAATCTATGAGCTGCTCTGACAGCTGGTGCTTAAAGCTAGTGAGGGAGATAGGTGTTTCCAGTTTCAGAGATTTTTGTAGTTCGTTCCAGTCATTGGCAGCAGAGAACTGGAAGGAGAGGCGTCCAAAGGAAGAATTGGTTTTGGGGGTGACTAGAGAGATATACCTGCTGGAGCGCGTGCTACGGGTAGGTGCTGCTATGGTGACCAGCGAGCTGAGATAAGGGGGGACTTTACCTAGCAGGGTCTTGTAGATGACCTGGAACCAATGGGTTTGGCGACGAGTATGAAGCGAGGGCCAGCCAACGAGAGTGTACAGGTCGCAGTGGTGGGTAGTATATGGGGCTTTGGTGACAAAACGGATGGCACTGTGATAGACTGCATCCAATTTATTGAGTAGGGTTTTGGAGGCTATTTTGTAAATGACATCACCGAAGTCGAGGATTGGTAGGATGGTCAGTTTTACAAGGGTATGTTTGGCAGCATGAGTAAAGGATGCTTTGTTGCGGAATAGGAAGCCAATTCTAGATTTGACTTTGGATTGGAGATGTTTGATGTGGGTCTGGAAGGAGAGTTTACAGTCTAACCAGACACCTAGGTATTTGTAGTTGTCCACATATTCTAAGTCAGAGCCGTCCAAAGTAGTGATGTTGGACAGGCGGGCAGGAGCAGGCAGCGATCGGTTGAAGAGCATGCATTTGGTTTTACTTGTATTTAAGAGCAGTTGGAGGCCACGGAAGGAGAGTTGTATGGCATTGAAGCTCGCCTGGAGGGTTGTTAACACAGTGTCAAAAGAAGGGCCAGAAGTATACAGAATAGTGTCGTCTGCGTAGAGGTGGATCAGAGAATCACCAGCAGCAAGAGCGACATCATTGATGTAAACAGAGAAGAGAGTCGGTCCAAGAATTGAACCCTGTGGCACCCCCATAGAGACTGCCAGAGGCCCGGACAACAGACCCTCCGATTTGACACACTGAACTCTATCAGAGAAGTAGTTGGTGAACCAGGCGAGGCAATCATTAGAGAAACCAAGGCTGTCGAGTCTGCCAATGAGGATGTGGTGATTGACAGAGTCAAAAGCCTTGGCCAGGTCAATGAATACGGCTGCACAGTATTGTTTCCTATCGATGGCGGTTAGTTAGCGATTCCTCGGCGTAGTCTAGTCTACTATGTGTTTTTTCATAAGGGGCTATAATATAGTAATATGTGCAAAACCACTATTGAGTGCACTTATGTCTTCAAATCTTCTGGTAGCATATAGTATATATTTGCTGTGGCACATGCAGTAGTGGAACCACTGAAGACATCAAACCATGAAATAACACACATGGAATCATGTAGTAACCAAAAAAGTGTTAAACAAATCAAAATATATTTTAGATTCTTCAAAGTAGCCACCCTTTGCCTTGATAACAGCTTTGCACACGCTTGGCATTCTCTCAACCAGCTTCACCTGGAATGCATTTCCAACAGTCTTGAAGGAGTTCCCACATGCTGAGCACTTTGTTGGTTGCTTTTCCTTCACTCTGTGGTTCCACTCATCCCAAACCATCTCAATTGGGTTGAGGCCAGGTCATCTGATGCAGCACTCCATCACTCTCCTTCTTGGTCAAATAGCCCATACACAGCCTGGAGGAGTGTTTTGGGTCATTGTCCTGTTGAAAACAAAGCGCAAACCAGATGGGATGGCGTATCACTGCAGAATGCTGTGGTAGCCATTCTGGTTAAGAGTGCCGTAAATTCTAAATAAATCACAGACAGTGTTACCAACAAAGCACCATCACACCTCTTCCTCCATGCTTCACAGTGGGAACCACACATGCAGAAATCATCCGTTCACCTACTCGGTGTCTCACAAAGACACGGCGGTTGGAACCAAAAATCTAAAATTTGGACTCATCAGACCAAAGGATAGATTTCAACTGGTCTAATGTCCATTGCTCGTATTTCTTGGCCCAAGCAAGTCTCTTCTTCTTATTGGTGTCCATTAGTAGTGGTTTCTTTGCAGCAATTCAGCCATTAAGGTCTGATTCACACAGTCTCCTCTGAACAGTTGATGTTGAGATGTGTCTTACTTGAACTCTGTGAAGCATTTATTTGGGCTGTAATCTGAGGTGCAGTTAACTCTAATGAACTTATCCTCTGCAGCAGAGGTAACTCTGTCTTCCTTTCCTGTGGCAGTCCTCATGAGCCAGTTTCATCATAGCGCTTGATGGTTTTTGCGACTGCACTTTATGAAACTTTCAAAGTTCTTGAAATGTTCCGCATTGACTGACCTTCATGTCTTAAAGAAAGGATGAACTGTCGTTTCTCTTTGCTTATTTGAGCTGTTCTTGCCATGATATGGACGTGGTCTTTTACCAAATAGGGCTATCTTCTTTATACCTCCCCTACCTTGTCACGACACAACTGATTGGCTCAAACGCATGAATAAGGAAATAAATTCCACAAATTAACTTTTTAACTAGGGACACACCTGTTAATTAAAATTAATTCCAGGTGACTACCTCATGAAGCTGGTTGAGAGAATGCCAAGAGTGTGAAAAGCTGTCATCAAGGCAAAGGGTGGCTCCTTTGAAGAATCTAACATATAAAATAGATTTTGATTTAATTCTTTTTTTTAACAACATGATTTCACATGTGTTATCACATAGTGTTGATGTCTTCACTATTATTCTACAAGGTAGAAAATAGTTAGAAAAAAAATTGAATGTGTAGGTGTGTCCAAACTTTTGACTGGTAATGTAAATATCTCTATCTCTCCAGAAACCAGATTACTGCATCTTGAGTGAGTAGTTTTGTCCAGGATTTCAGGAGCAGCAGTTCTCTGTCCATCCTTCATTTCTTCAGGATGACAGAGACTGAAGGGAAGTTTGATTTTGCTATCGACCGCGGTGGCACTTTCACCGACGTCTTTGCCCGATTACCTGACGGCCGGGAGAGGGTCCTGAAACTGCTGTCCCACGACCCCCAGAACTACAAAGACGCTCCAACTGAGGGGATCCGCAGGGTTCTGGAAGAGGTGAGATGGAACTCTGGAGAGACGGGGAGAGGAATTAAAGGACGAAGGAATAGACAGATGAGAAAGAGAGGTAGTTTATGGAGAAATGAAGAGAGCAGGAAGAGTAGTTTTAGTTAAAGCTTGTGACAAGCTGAGATCAGACATGACGTCAGCAGACCAGAGGTTAACCAGTGCTTAATGTGTGATCCTCTCTAAACCCCCCCCCCCCCCGCTACATCCTGCTATGTTCACAGGAGACTGGGCAGGCCTTTCCCAGGGAACAGCCTGTGGAGACATCCCTGATTGGCTGGATCAGGATGGGCACCACAGTGGCGACCAATGCCCTGCTAGAGAGGCAAGGAGAGCGGACTGCCCTCCTGGTCACAAAGGGGTTCAAGGATCTGCTGCATATTGGCACCCAAGCCCGGCCAAAGCTCTTCGATTTGGTTAGTGCTTCTCTATGGAATGGAGACTGGGTTGATGCTACAGCACAATAGAGCTTTCCATTGTTTGGGGTGGTGAGGTGGGGGTCATGTCCTGCCTTGTCGGAGACTGACACTAATGTATTGATGAATGAATTATAGCTCACTTGAACAATACCACACCGGCCGTGCTAATGGTACGGTTAACTGAGCTCTGATTATACTATACACAAGTGGCAGTCGGCACTTTTCCACTATGTTGCTTGGTAATGGAATAATGTACACTTATCATTGAAGCGTTTCAAATGATTCAGTAATGTTTAGGTAGACTCTTTAATGACAAGTTTATACTAAGCCAACAAAGTTAGTAAGTGATACTTTAAATTAGGATCTAATACTGCTTCAGATAAAGTCCCCAATTTATTGCATCAAGGGTTTGAGAGGCAGAGCTCACAATTGTCTCTGTTTCTTTAAATAATACTTTGACATTGTTCTACTGTGTATACATGTTTAGTTGTGTTGTAATGGGAGTGTAAGGGTGCACATCTGGAGTGTACCACTGCTCCTCAGTAGGTCTGTGTGAGACCTGTTGGAACTACAGCTGCACCCTCCCATCTCCTGCTGGGCTCACAGTACAGATCTACATTCTGTTACCAGGGACAGGTGGGCCTGTCAGGGAGCGCTAAGGGGTTGGAAGGGATGCAACAGGGACTGAATGAATACACCGTGTACTTACTGGAAGATGTGTGGCAGCATAGAATGAAAAACACACATTGATGCATGTGCATTAACAAACACTCAGTGCAGACACGGAACATGCAGCTGTCTCAGAAACACTGTTCCGTGGGCAGTTAATGGGTGGGTAGGCTATAAACTCATGGGGGTTGGTCTTGGAGTTTGTCCCCAGACCTGTGTTCTACTGTTGGTCCGAGTGAACTTTGACTGTCGTAAAGGTCACTGTGGTGACATACTGACCTAGCATATATCCAATGATATTGCAACAGCTTTGTGCTGTCCGCTGCACCTTTGGGACCAGACCCTGCTCTCTGATAATTTTTAGTTGGAGGTCCTAAGGTTTATATGTAAGTGATGACTAATACCATTTCCCAACTTTTCCTGTTCCAGGCCAGCTAGGACAGCCAGCTCTTATCCAATATCAACTACCATCATGGATACTGAGTTGTTTTATTAAAATTATAAAGTTGGGAGTCTTGTAGATTATTTGCAAGTTGAAGTATCTTAACTGTGTGTGTGTGTGTGTGTGTGTGTGTGTGTGTGTGTGTGTGTCTGTGTGTGTCTGTGTGTGTGACAGGAGGTGGCTGTTCCAGACGTGCTGTATGAAGAGGTCATTGAGGTTGATGAGAGAGTTGTCCTTAGACAAGATGGCTGCCAGCTACCCAGGAAAGAACCCAAGCGTATTGTCACAGGTAACAGGACTACACAGGAGTAACTCAATAACATGCAGGCCTTCAGCTACACAGACTCTACTATACAGTGCATTCAGAAATGATTCAGATCCCTTGACTTTTTCCACATTTTGTTACATTACTGCCCTGTTCTAAAGTTGATTCATATTTCCCCCTCAATATACACACAATACCCTATAATGACGAAGTGAAAACAGGTTTTTAGAAATTTTTGCAAATGTATAAAAAAATACAAAACATACGTTATTTGCATAATTATTCCGACCCTTGGCTATGAGACTTGAAATTGAGCTCAGGTGTATCCTGTTTCCATTGATTATCCTTGAGATGTTTCTAAAACGTGGTTGGAGTCCACCTGTTTTAAATTCAATTGATTGGACGAGGCACAAACCAGTCTAAGGTCACACAGTTGACAGTGCATGTCAGAGCAAAATCCAAGCCATGAGGTCGAAGGAATTGTAAGTAGAGCTCCGAGACAGGATTGTGTCAAGGCACAGATCTGGGGAAGGGGACCAAAAAATGTCTGCAGCATTGAAGGTCCCCAAGAAAACAGTGGGTTCCATCATTCTTAAATGGAAGAAGTTTGGAACCACCAAGACTCTTCCTAGTGCTGGCCGCCCGGCCAAACTGCGCAATCGGCGGAGAAGGTCCTTGGTCAGGGAGGTGACCAAGAACCCAATAGTCACTTTGACAAAGCTCCAGAGTTCTTCTGTGGAGATGGCAGAACCTTCCAGAGGGACAACCATCTCTGCAGCACTCCACCAATCAGGCCTTTATGGTAGAGTGGCCAGGCGGAAGCCACTCCTCAGTAATAGGCACATGACCACCCGTTTGGAGTTTGCCAAAAGGCACCTAAAAGACTCTTAGACCATGAGAAACAAGAATCGCTGGTCAGATTAAACCAAGATTGAACTCTTTGGCCTGAATGCTCATCACCTGGTCAATATCATCCCTACAGTGAAGCGTGGTGGCAGCATCATGCTGTGGGGATGTTTTTCAGCAGCAGGGACTGGAAGACTAGTCAGGATCGAGGGGGAAAATGAACGGAGCAAAGTACAGAGAGCTCCTTGATGAAAACCTGCTCCAGAGCACTCAGGACCTCAGACTGGGGCAAATGTTCACCTTCCAACAGGACAATGACCCTAAGCACTCAGCCAAGACAACGCAGGACAAGTCTCTGAATGTCCTTGAGTGGCCCGACCAGAGCCCGGACTAGAACCCGATCGAACATCTCTGGAGAGACCTGAAAATAGCTGTGCAGCAACGCTCCCCATCTAACCTAGAAGAGCTTGAGAGGATCTGCAGAGAAGAATGGGAGAAACTCCCCAAATACAGGTGTGCCAAGATTGTAGCGTTATACCCAAAGAAGACGTGAGGCTGTAATCGCTGCTAAAGTTGCTTCAACAAAGTACTGAATAAAGGGTCTGAATACTTACAGTACCAGTCAAAAATTTGGACACCTACTCATTCAAGGGTTTTTCTTTATTTTTACTATTTTCTACATTGTAGAAATAATAGTGAAGACATCAAAACTATAAAATAACACATGTAGAAAATAGTACAAATAAGATAAACCCTTGAATGAGCAGGTGTCAACTTTTGACTGGTACTGTATGTAAATGTGATATTTTCTGTTTTTTTAATTTTTAATAAATTAGCTAAACATTGTGAACTTGATTTTCCTTTGTCATTATGGGATATTGTGTGGAGAAAAACCAACAAATTATTTAACCGTTTTAGAATAAGGCTGTAATGTAACAAAATGTGGAAAAAGTCAAGGGGTCTGAATACTTTCCTATTGCACTGTATGTGTATTTCCACACTATGAGGTTGGAATAATACTGTGAAAAGGAAGATTTAGTGTAAGAGCTGTTTGAAAAGACCGCGTGAAATGTTTGCCTGTTTGGGTGGGATGGAATTGTGGCCTGTCTGGTGACATCACCTCTCTGCCAATAACAGCACATTTTCAGTTTTTCCCTCCCCAGTCAAACCACCCTCAGATAGTCCTAGTAAAATTCTTTTTTGAGAAATTGTTCTTTGCTAATAAGCTATTTTTGTTTATTTCTGACCATTTTAATATAAAACAGTCACAGTAAGGTATTTCATTATTACCCAGAAATGATTTGATATTGAGATAAAAATGGCTGCATTGGGTCTTTTACCATTTAATCTATTACAATACCCATTTTACAATAAACTAATTATTACACAAATTTAAACACAGAGAGTGCAGTATTCTTGACCATATCCTGTTAGATATGGAAATTATATGGGCACAGGCAATGACTGACAAGGAGAGCTTTTTCAACATATACAGTTTTCAGATGCAAAATCCCCACAGGACTATTACCTCCTGTTTGTCAAGTTTATGACAGGTTTGAGTGGTAACTGCTTTGGTTAATAATTTGTATCCACACACAAACCTGTCCCTTACCTCTGCCCTGTGTCTCTGTCCTCCAGGCAGTACAGGGGACTCCCTGGAGGTGTGGCGTGAGCTGGACATACAGCGTGTGGAGGACGATCTGAGAGGAGTCCTGTCCCGGGGGATCCACAGCCTGGCTGTTCTGCTGCTACACTCCTACACGTCAGTATACTGCCAACCCAGACAGCAAGAGTTTCTCACAGTTTACTATCTTTAAAGATTGTCGTTGTGTGTGTATAGTGCCTGGTGTCAGATGACCTGTTTTTCTTGGTGTGGGATCACGGTGGTAGATGTGGAAGGTTATGAACAGTCAGTCTGAGAAGTTGTAGAGGAAGACTGGGCCTCTTCTCCTTCACTGTGCTTTTTCTCCTGCCATCTAGAAAGTTGAGTTTCTCTCCGTTGTTATATCCACTCTGGGAGTTCTCGTTTATTGACTTATAGGGTTCTTTCTACTCCGTTTCTACTCCGTTTCAAACTGTAAAGTAATTTAAAGTCGCTGGATGTAAGTACATTGTACCTTCAGAACTGTCCGGCTTAATGCCAGGTCTGATAACCACATAGCACACAACCTTTCAACAGGAGGGAGAGCACTGAAAGACTTTTGAAGAAAACACTGTACGAGTTAATGAGTTAACTTTGTAGTTTGCCTCACAGTACTAAACTCAGAAACGTCCTCTCACTGTCAACTGCGTTTATTTTCAGCAAACTTAACATGTGTAAATGTTTGTATGAACATAAGATTCAACAACTGAGACACAAAATGAACAAGTTCCACAGACATGTGACTAACAGAAATGGAATAATGTGTCCCTGAACAAAGGGGGGTCAAAATCAAAAGTAACAGCCAGTATTAAGTACTGCAGTGCATCTCCTCCTCATGGACTGCACCAGATTTGCCAGTTCTTGCTGTGAGATGTTACCCCACTCTTCCACCAAGGCACCTGCAAGTTCCCGGACATTTCTAGGGGGGAATGGCCCTAGCCCTCACCCTCCGATCCAACAGGTCCCAGACGTGCTCAATGGGATTGAGATCCGGGCTCTTCGCTGGCCATGGCAGAACACTGACATTCCTGTCTTGCAGGATGTCACACACACAACGAGTAGTATGGCTTGTGGCATTGTCATGCTGGAGGGTCATGTCAGGATGAGCCTGCAGGAAGGGTACCACATGAGAGAGGAGGATGTCTTCCCTGTAACGCACAGCGTTGAGATCGCCTGCAATGACAACAAGCTCAGTCCGATGATGCTGTGACACACCGCCCCAGACCATGACGGACCCTCCACCTCCAAATCGATCCCGCTCCAGAGTACAGGCCTTGGTGTAACGCTCATTCCTTCGATGATAAATCCGACCATCACCCCTGGTGAGACAAAACCAGGACTCATTAGTGAAGAGCACTTTTTGACAGTCCTGTCTGGTCCAGCGACAGTGGGTTTGTGCACATAGGCAACGTTGTTTCCGGTGATGTCTGGTGAGGACCTGCCTTACAACAGGCCTACAAGCCCTCAGTCCAGCCTCTCTCAGCCTATTGCGGACAGTCTGAGCACTGATGGAGAGACTGCCTTCCTGGTGTAACTCGGGCAGTTGTTGTTGCCATCCTGTACCGCAGGTGTGATGTTCGGATGTACTGATCCTGTGCAGGTGTTGTTACACGTGGTCTGCCACAGTGAGGACGATCAGCTGTCCATCCTGTCTCCCTGTAGCGCTGTCTTAGGCATCTCACAGTACAGACATTGCAATTTATTGCCCTGGCCACATCTGCAGTCTGAATGCCTCCTTGCAGCATGCCTAAGTCACGTTCACGTAGATGAGCAGACACCCTAGGCATCTTTCTTTTGGTGTTTTTCAGAGTCAGTAGAAAGGCCTCTTTAGTGTCCTAAGTTTTCATAACTGTGACCTTAATTGCCTACCGTCCGTAAGCTGTTTGTGTCTTAATGACCGTTCCACAGATGCATGTTCATTAATTGTTTATAGTTCATTGAACAAGCATGGGAAACAGTGTTTAAACCCTTTACAATGAAGATCTGTGAAGTTATCTGGATTTTTACGAATGATCTTTGAAAGACATTGTCTTGAAAAAGGGGACGTTTCTTTTTTTGCTGAGTTTATATGTTGGACAGGAACATAATGGAATGAATCTTTTTTTTCTTTTTTTTTATCCCCTTTTCGTGGTATCCAATCGCTAATAATTACTATCTTGTCTCATCGCTACAACTCCCGTGCGGGCTCGGGAGAGACGAAGGTCGAAAGCCATGCGTCCTCCGAAGCACAACCCAACCAAGCCGCACTGCTTCTTAACACAGCGCGCCTCCAACCCGGAAGCCAGCCGCACCAATGTGTCGGAGGAAACACCGTGCACCCGCCCCCCTCGGTTAGCGCGCACTGCGCCCGGCCCGCCACAGGAGTCGCTGGAGCGCGATGAGACAAGGATATCCCTACCGGCCAAACCCTCCCTAACCCGGACGACGCTAAGCCAATTGTGCGTTGCCCCATGGACCTCCCGGTTGCGGCCAGCTGCGACAGAGCCTGGGCGCGAACCCAGAGACTCTAGACCACTGCGCCACCCGGGAGGCCCCTAATGGAATGAATCTGATGTGAGAACTCCTCTCTCTCTCTGTATGTCAGGTGGTCTGCCCATGAGAAGGCTGTTGGGGCATTGGCGCGCAGGCTGGGTTTCACCCAGGTGTCCCTGTCCAATGAGGTCATGCCCATGGTGAGGGCAGTGCCACGCGGGTACACCGTATGCGCCGATGCCTACCTCACACCTAAAATCCGTCAGTACTTGAAAGGCTTCACCTCTGGCTTCAGCGGTGGACTGGAGGTTAGTCAGTGTTTTTGTAAATAAATATGTGTTTTATTATGTAAACATAATGTTGTGTAGCTGTATTTACTGAGCACTCATAGGTGTGCAGAGAGATCATACTCTTATAGGTCACATTCTGTATAGCTACACACCTTGAAATGACTGCCTCTCTCAACCTCCTGTACTCCCTCCGCCTCTCTCTCAACTGTAGGGTGTGAGTGTTCTCTTCATGCAGTCTGATGGAGGTCTCACCCCCATGGAGCAGTTCTGTGGGTCCCGGGCTGTGCTGTCTGGGCCCGCGGGGGGTGTGGTGGGCTACGCCATCACCTCCTACAGCCAGACAGAAAACAAGCCCGTCATTGGGTTCGACATGGGGGGTGAGGAGGAGCACAGGATGTAGTGGGGGGGCACAATGGAAAAGAAGAAAACAGCTAAAGGGGGGGAGGGGCCATATGCAGCCTATATAGCATGAGGACAGGGGAAGAGGGTAAAGGCGTCAGCATGCTTTTGTTCAGTTAGCGGCTAGCTGAAGTTGTCTAGATGAACTGAACGAGTGTACTCACATAATCCCTTTAAAAGACCTTCGCATGAAAAATGAGAAAAAAGCACAAATACTACTGTTTGTCCATTTTGAGACTCCGTAGCCAGTATATACTTCCTCCAAAGAGTCAGAATTAATCGAAGATGACTCACGAAATCTGTGATTAATTTGGACCTTTTTGCCGAGGATCTTAGTCGCGCATTTTTACATCTAAGATGTTTGTTGCAGTATTTCTCAATGAAAACATTTGCATGAAAATGAGTTGAATGACAACAAAGACTTCATTGAAGAATCCCTACTGTTGACCAATCATCGACGAATAGACTTTGACTACCTGTCACGAGAATTTTGCTAGCTCAATGGTTGAACTCAACTATCACTCAAGCTTTGACCAATTCCCAGAGGTTGTAAGGCTCTGGTTAATGAAGAATTAGACAAAGTCCCAGTCTGCAATAGATCAGTCCTTTATTCAGAGAGCGCTCTGCCTTCAAAATGAGAACACAATCTTTTTTATAGCACACACACACAAATGAACTCACCTCAGTAGAAACTCCACCTCTCTTTAGGTGGGCTGTATTTTTCCACAGTTCACATACATTGTTTATCACACTTCTGCAACATGTTTCATCATCTTCTGCAAGCCTAGCCGTTTCTAACAGTTTTTCTCCCTAGGGTGGGAAGGCCTCTTTCTAGTTATTAGTTTCACCATTATCACAAGTCGACAGTTCAGTTGTCCTTGAATGTCTCAACTATACCCTGCTCATATTGAGAAATAGTAACACAATGGCCTAGTCTTAAAAAGTCTAGTCACACACATTATTGGATTATGACTCTAACACATTTCATACAATTATATGGTTTCAGGGTGGAATACTTTAGTCATTATCTTAAACATACAAATTCTTCTATTACTACCGACTTCGGCTTGCCTCCCTGAAAAAATTGTGTGCCTGGACAGCCGAAAAAACCCTTACCGATGTCCAAAACGAACAAAAACATCATAAAATGTTGTCATAATATATACACAAACTCTTCCAAACTGTTTCGGCTGGGAAGCATGAGGACGCCTTAAAGGGTTGCTGACTTTGAGAGAGAGAGGTGTGAACTAAAGGGTTTAAAAGGAAACAATCATAGCAGGAAGCAGGAATGGTACTGATGGATGTTAGACAAAGGCTTCTTTGAAGCCCTTGATGACTAAATCTCACATTATTCGCTAATACTGGTTTGATGAAGTCCTAGCGTTCCATCATTTAGGGAAACTTTGGCTCTTTTACACTTCATGCCCCTAACAGCTACTCTGGGCCACTCTGTGCCCCCTTTAGGCACGTCTACAGATGTGAGTCGCTACGCGGGTCACTATGAGCACGTGTTTGAGGCCACCACGGCCGGCGTCACCCTGCAGGCCCCACAGCTAGACATCAACACCGTAGCAGCAGGCGGTGGCTCCCGCCTCTTCTTCAGGTCAGTCAGGACAACAGGTTCACACATAGTATGAATATGGACTTTCAGCATACTGTATGTTTACATAGACTTCACTGTACACAGTCTGTTGCTTGGAGGTCTGGGAAGTATAATATCTATTTTCTCGTGTTTGTGATTTATGCTCAGACTGTTCTGCCATAGCTAAACCATTAACCCACAGTTACTACATATGAACCCATTAGACAAACATTGGATGCCAATGTATAACTTCCACAGGGAATGACTGTGTATGTGGTGGATGTCAATCTAGTCCAGTCAGTCTACAGGGAGGGAAATGTGACATTATAGTCGTGACCCCATAAATCTCCCCTCTTTGTTCCCAGGTCGGGGATGTTTGTTGTGGGGCCAGAGTCAGCTGGTGCCCATCCAGGACCAGCCTGCTACAGAAAGGGTAGGAATAGTGCCCCCCACCCCGTCCTTCTCTCTGTCTCTCTCTCTGTCTCACACACATTCTCCTCTTCTTTCCTCTCCTTTTCTCTGTTGAATAGAGCTGTTACCCTTTTTTTCCCTGGTACAGATTTCTATCCTTAATCCGTTCCACTCAGTTAAATTAAAATGTACAGACATTTTAACATCTGTATGGCTGAAGCTTTTCCCTCTCTGGTCCCTTTCCGCTACCCCATCTCTAGAAAGATGGTGTGGCCGAGGGGGAAGGCTTAAAAAAGTTGGAATAACTCCCAAATTCCAACAGAAATGTGAGATTATGTAACAGCTCTAGATACAGCTCAAGTGAAGTACTGTAGTAACCTACAACACCATTTAGTTTTCTCCTGCTACTGTTGGTATGGTATGACTCCTGATGTGGAAGTGTGCTATTTATAGTATTGCCTATATTCTGAACACTTATGGTTTGGTAATACTACAGAGAAGACATCAATCTGTGAGTTGTGGTGTGGTCAAAGGCCTGGTGTAATGTCCAGGTATTCCTATATGATTTCATAGGTGGTCCTCTGACTGTGACGGATGCCAACCTGGCTCTGGGCCGCCTGCTCCCCTCCTTCTTCCCCAGGATCTTCGGTCCTGGAGAGGACGAGCCTCTGTCCAGCGAGGAAACCATGGAGCACTTCCAACAGCTCACCCGTGAGATCAACCTCTTCCTCTCCACCAAGCAATCCCAGAGCAGCGCCAACGGAAGCGCCCATTCAAACAACAGCAAGGTCATGAGCGGCAAATCAGAGATGAGCATGGAGGAGGTTGCTATGGGTTTTATCAGAGTGGCCAACGAGGCCATGTGTCGTCCAATCAGAGCACTGACACAGGTATTGATGGGAGGGATTATATTGATGTGTTTGTTTTGTGTAGTATGGTGTTTCACTAGAGACATTTGTTGAAATACTTGAATTAGTCCCATTTAAACATTCAAAATGAGCAGTGGAGTTTGTTGTTAGACTACAGCAGTGGAGTTTGTTGTTAGACTACAGCAGTGGAGTTTGTTGTTAGACTACAGCAGTGGAGTTTGTTGTTAGACTACAGCAGTGGAGTTTGTTGTTAGACTACACCAGTGGAGTTTGTTGTTAGACTACACCAGTGGAGTTTGTTGTTAGACTACACCAGTGGAGTTTGTTGTTAGACTACACCAGTGGAGTTTGTTGTTAGACTACACCAGTGGAGTTTGTTGTTAGACTACACCAGTGGAGTTTGTTGTTAGACTACAGCAGTGCTCTGATGTTGCTGATAATTCCACCATTTCATGTTGAACAGAAGTTTCTGCTGCCTTTTCCAAAGACTCTCTTGCTCTCTCTCCCCCTGTCGCTTGCCCTCTGTCTTTCTGTGTAGGCTAAGGGACATGACACCTCTCAGCATGTGTTGGCATGTTTCGGTGGAGCAGGTGGGCAACATGCGTGTGCCATCGCACAAGCTTTAGGTATGAAGACCGTCTTCATTCACAAGTGAGTACTGTTTCCTGTCTACACATGTCTGAGTAGGGAGTCCTGTTTCCTGTCTACACATGTCTGAGTAGGGAGTCCTGTTTCCTGTCTACACATGTCTGAGTAGGGAGTGAGTTTAGTACACAGGTGGTTGTGTATTCCAAGGAGGGACAGGTGGAGAAAGTGAGGGTGAGCGAGCGAGACTGGCATGAAAATGCCAGGCTTGTGTTTGGCCAGGGAAAACGGGTGCCTAGGAGGTTGTTGGTTCCTATTGCAATGTCATTTGACAGTTTGATCCGTTACTGTACATTTTACATTTACATTTTAGTCATTTAGCAGACACTCTTATCCAGAGAGACTTACATTTAGGGCATTCAGCTAGGTGGGACAACCTCAGTCATAATAAGTACATTTTCCTCAATAAAGTAGCTAACAGTCAGTGCTAGTAGGGGGAAAAGTCAAGTGTGAGTGAATCTTATTCAATTATTCACAGCTGTAAGGGCTGCCGAAGGTGCTTTCACCTAGTGTTAGCTCTGGTCTGTGAAGACCTACACAATCAAAACATATTTTTCTTTATTCTTTGTTATCTATAACTTTCTTTCACTTTGTAAATGTGGAGTAGGTTGTGTATATCTCTCTAGAAAAAAAAATGTAATTGAATCCCTTTTTAGATGAGGCAAAATGTGAAGACGGCAAGGAGTGTGTAGACTTTCACTAGACGCTGTGTATTATAGTGTATAAGTTAGCGTTAGGTACATTTCCCTTCTCTTACCCTTAGATGAAATGAGTGCTGAGAGATTAGTGCTTTTTAAAGTCGGTTCGAAGAAAAAACATCACTTTTCGACTTCGGTTTCAATAAAACATAAAATATATATATATTGTGAATGATTTGATTTCTCTGTAGAGAAGCGGCATGTTGGGCTCACAAAAACCCCGAACTAAATTGAATTCAAGTAATTGAAACGACGTCAGTCAGTTAGTTGTTTAATAACAAAAAATAAATACATTGGTTAATCGCTCAGCACTAGATTAAATAAAACTCAATCAATGTTCCTCCTTCTTTCTCTTTAGGTGTTACATAAGTTTATTGAAAAATAAAATAGTACATCTCTTCATCTGTCTCTCTCGGTCCCAGGTACAGTGGTGTGTTGTCGGCCTACGGCCTGGCGCTGGCTGACGTGGTGGAGGAAGTCCAAGAGCCGTGCTCTCTGCAGTACAACCCTCGCTCCTTCTCTGAGCTGGATCACAGGGTGGAGCAGCTGACCCAGCGCTGTACAGAGACCCTGAGAGACCGCGGCTTCAGCAGGTCAGACACATGAGCACTCACACACACACACACATACTCTTTTCAATCGTATGGGTTCTATAATTAAGAAATATGGCCCGAGGAGGTGTGGTATATGGCCAGTATACCACGGTTAAGGGCTGTTCTTATTCCACGACGCTATGCAGAGTGCCTTGATACAGCCTTTAGCCGTGGTATATTGGCCATATACCACAAACCCCTAGGATGCCTTATTGCTATTATAAATTGGTTACCAACATAATTAAAACAGTGAAAAGTTATTTTGGGTCATAACGGTGGTATACAGTCTGATATACCACAGCTTTCAGCCAATCAGCATTCAGGGCTCAAACCACCCGTTTATAATTAAGAATGAACCAATGCTTTCTTGTCTCTCTTTCTCTCTCAGCTCTCAGATAACCACTGAGGTTTTCCTCCACCTGCGTTACGAGAAAACAGACTGTGCTCTCATGGTGACAGCCACAGGTTACCCCGGCAACTCTCGGTCTTGTAAGTCAGGGGACTTCTGTAGTGCCTTCACTAAGCGGTGAGCACATGAACCTTCCCCTCACTATGTTCCTTCATGATAACAACCAATGATCTTACGTCTACAACCATCGCACGGAGCCCTCATGTTCCCTCTGTACCCCTGCCTCCCCTCTCTCTCCTTCCCAGCTACCTGCAGGAGTTTGGCTTCACCATCCCAGACCGGCCAATCATGGTGGATGACATCAGAGTCAGGGGCTCTGGGAAGTCCGGAATCAAATCTGTGACCAACACCAAGATGGGATATGGAATTCTCAAAGCCACTACGGTAAAGAGATTAGTATTTTGAGAGTCACAAATCATCACAAGCACGGTTTCCTTACTGTAAATCTCAAAGTAATGTCACTTTTTTCACCTGTGTTTACGGGGCTGTGAATACAGTCTCCTTTTATGTGAGTAACAAGTAGTATTACAGTATATTTAATGTATGGCTCCATCCTGGGATCCTCACAAATATATCCTCTTTTCCATCCCTAAGATAACCAAGTGTTACTTTGAGGACGGTTACCTGGATACCAGTGTTTACCTATGGGAGGAGTTGCCATGTGACCACAATATCCCTGGTCCAGCCATCATCATAGACAAGAACAGGTGTGTATTTGTCATGCAGTATAACTTAAGTGTCAGGAAGGGAGAAGGGACAAGGGACAAGGCTACCTTGGAGTATTTACAAATAATGACATTGCAAATACTAAATTCAGATTAGTTTTCAAGCCTAAAATAGCCACTGAATTACACCCGTTGGGTTAGATTATGCTGGCATTCTATAGACCGGTGGTTCTCAATCCTGGTCCTGGGGACCTAGAGGGGTGACCATTTTTGTTTTTTCCCTGGGCACTACACACCTGATTGAAATCATCAACTCTTCATCAGGCTTTGATGATTTGAATCAGGTATGTAGTGCTAGGGCAAAAACAAAACAAATTCACCCCTTTGGGTCCCCAGGACCAGGACTGAGAACCACTGCTATAGACCAGAGTAATGTCCTCTGTAAGTACTGTTTTAGACAAGTGTCATTGGGTTGTTTCCTCGCAGCACCATCCTGGTGGAGCCCAGCTGTGTGGCCCATCTGACAGAAGGGGGTGATGTGTGCATCGCCGTGGGCTCCGACCCCCACTGCCTCCTGGGAACTGAACTCAACACTGTGCAGCTCTCCATCTTCTCCCATCGCTTCATGAGCATCGCAGGTCCGTTAGTACCCAGGGAGGAGGGACCGAGGGAGGGGGATGGGAAAGAGGAGGGTGGGGAGGATAGTGTGAAAACGGATAGAGGATAACCGGTAGATAGCTGAGAGGGAAATGGATGTGAGTCGAGGATGCAGAAAAATGAGGGATAGGGAGTGTCAAACTTATCATGGAGAAAATCATTGCCATTTACAGTTGAAGTCGGAAGTTTATACACCTTAGCCAAATACATTTAAACTCAGTTCGTCACAATTCCTGACATTTAATAAAATTCCCTGTTTTAGGTCAGTTAGGATTACCACTTTATTTTAAGAATGTGAAATGTCAGAATAATAGTAGAGAGAGGGATTTATTTATTTTAGCTTTTATTTCTTTCATCACATTCTCAGTGGGTCAGAAGTTTACATATATTCAATTAGTATTTGGTAGCATTGCCTTTAAATTGTTTAACTTGGGTCAAACGTTTCGGGTAGCCTTCCACAAGCTTCCCACAATAAGTTGGGTGAATTTTGGCCCATTCCTCCTGACAGAGCTGGTGTAACTGAATCAGTTTGTAGGCCTCCTTGCTCGCACACGCTTTTTCAGTTCTGCCCACAAATTTTCTATAGAATTGAGGTCAGGGCTTTGTGATGGCCACTCCAATACCTTGACTTTGTTGTCCTTAGCCATTTGCCACAACTTTGGAAGTATGTTTGGGGTCATTGTCCATTTGGAAGACCCATTTATGACCAAGCTTTAACTTCCTGACTGATGTCTTGAGATGTTGCTTCAATATATCCACATAATTTTCCATCCTCATGATGCCATCTATTTTGTGAAGTGCACCAGTCCCTCCTGCAGCAAAGCACCCCCAAAACATGACGCTGCCACCCCCGTGCTTCACGGTTGGGATGGTGTTCTTCAGCTTGCAAGCGTCCCCCTTTTTCCTCCAAACATAACGATGGTAATTATGGCCAAAGAGTTCTATTTTTGTTTCATCAGACCAGAGGAAATTTATCCAAAAAGTCTTTGTCCTCATGTGCAGTTGCAAACCGTAGTCTGCCTTTTATATGGCGTTTTGGAGCAGTGTCTTCTTCCTTGCTGAGCGGCCTTTCAGGTTATGTCGATATAGGACTCGTTTTACTGTGGATGTAGATACTTTTGTACCTGTTTCCTCCAACATCTTAACAAGGTCCTTTGCTGTTGTTCTGGGATTGATTTGCACTTTTCGCACCAAAGTACATTCATCTCTAGGAGACAGAACGCGTCTCCTTCCTGAGCGGTATGACGGCTGCGTAGTCCCATGGTGTTTATACTTGCGTACTATTGTTTGTACAGTCGTGGCCAAAGGTTTTGAGAATGACACAAATATTAATTTCCACAAAGTTTGCTGCTTCAGTGTCTTTAGATATTTTTGTCAGATGTTACAATGGAATACTGAAGTATAATTATAAGCATTTCATAAGTGTCAACGGCTTTTTTTGACAATTACATGAAGTTGATGCAAAGAGTCAATATCTGCAGTGTTGACCCTTATTTTCCAAGACCTCTGCAATCCGCCCTGGCATGCTGTCAATTAACTTCTGGGACACATCCTGACTGATGGCAGCCCATTCTTCCATAGTCAATGCTTCGAGTTTGTCAGAATTTGTGGGTTTTGTTTGTCCACCCGCCTCTTGAGGATTGACCACAAGTTCTCAATGGGACTAAGGTCTGGGGAGTTTCCTGGCTTGGAACCATAAATATCGATGTTTTGTTCTCCGAGCCACTTAGTTATCACTTTTTCCTTATGGCAAGGTGTTCCATCATGCTGGTAAAGGCATTGTTCGTCACCAAACTGTTCCTGGATGGTTGGGAGAAGTTGCTCTCGGAGGATGTGTTGGTACCATTCTTTATTCGTGGCTGTGTTCTTAGTTAACATTGTGAGTGAGCCCACTCCCTTGGCTGAGAAGCAACCCCACACATGAATGGTCTCAGTATGCTTTACTGTTGGCATGACACAGGACTGATGGTAGTGCTCACCTTGTCTTCTCCGGACAAGCTTTTTTCCGGATGCCCCAAACAATCGGAAAGGGGATTCATCAGAGAAAATAACTTTACTCCAGTCCTCAGCAGTCCAATCCCTGTACCTTTTGCAGAATATCAGTCTGTCCCTGATGTTTTTCCTGGAGAGAAGTGGCTTCTTTGCTGCCCTTCTTGACACCAGGCCATCCTCCAAAAGTCTTTGTCTCACCGTGCGTACAGATGCACGCACACCTGCATGCTTCCATTCCTGAGCAAGCTCTGCACTGGTGGTGCCCTGATCCCACAGCTGAATCAACTTTAGGAGATGGTCCTGGTGCTTGCTGGACTTTCTTGGGCGCCCTGAAGCCTTCTTCACAACAATTGAACCGCTCTCTTTAAAGTTCTTGATGATCCGATAAATGGTTGATTTAGGCGCAGTCTTACTGGCAGCAATATCCTTGCCTGCTAAGCCCTTTTTGTGCAAAGCAATGATGACGACACGTGTTACCTTGCAGGTAATCATGGTTGACAGACAAAGAACAATGATTCCAAGCACCACCCTCCTTTTGAAGCTTCCAGTCTGTTATTCGAACTCAATCAGCATGACAGAGTGATCTCCAGCCTTGTCCTCGGCAACACTCACACCTGTGTTCACGAGAGAGTCACTGATATGATGTCAGCTGGTCCTTTTGTGGCATCGCTGAAATGCAGTGGAAATGTTTTTGGGGGATTCAGTTAATTTGCATGGCAAAGAGGGACTTTGCAATTAATTGCAATTCATCTGATCACTCTTCATAACATTCTGGAGTATATGCAAATATCATACAAACTGAGGCAGCAGACTTTGTGAAAATTAATATGTGTGTCATTCTCAATAACTTTGGCCACGACTGTACAGATAAACGTGGTACCTTCAGGCGTTTGGAAATTGCTCCCAAGGATGAACCAGACTTGTGGAGGTCTACAATATTTTTTCTGAGGTCTTGGCTGATTTTTTTTGATTTTCCCATGATGTCAAGCAAAGAGGCACTGAGTTTGAAGGTAGGCCTTGAAATACATCCACAGGTACACCTCCAATCAGAAGCTTCTAAATACATGACATTATTTTCTGTAATTTTACAAGCTGTTTAAAGACACAGTCAACTTAGTGTATGTAAACTTCTGACCCAGTAGAATTGTGATACAGTGAAATAATCTGTCTGTAAACAATTGTAGAAAAATTACTTGTGTCATGCACAAAGTAGATGTCCTAACCGACTTGCCAAAACTATAGTTTGTTAACAAGAAATGTGTGGAGTGGTTGAAAAACGGGTTTTAATGACTCCAACCTAAGTGTATGTAAACTTC
The DNA here is from genome assembly GCF_029448725.1 of Salvelinus fontinalis. Classification (NCBI taxonomy): domain Eukaryota; kingdom Metazoa; phylum Chordata; class Actinopteri; order Salmoniformes; family Salmonidae; genus Salvelinus; species Salvelinus fontinalis. Next base: position 31,265,428 of record NC_074689.1, read on the forward strand.
CGACTTCAACTGTACCATTGCCATTTACCATAATCATTGCCATTTAAGTAACAGAAAGGTAACTAACTGAAAACAAGCAAAACACCACTGTAAGTTTTCCCTGAAGTCTCCATTAAATGCCCCATGGTCTCATGCATCTACAGAACAGATGGGCAGAGTGCTCCAGAGAACCTCCATCTCCACCAACATCAAGGAGCGTCTGGACTTTTCCTGCGCTGTGTTTGGTCCTGACGGAGGCCTGGTGTCCAACGCACCACACATCCCTGTTCACCTGGGAGCCATGCAGGAGACCGTCCAATACCAGGTCTGGACGATCACTGCAAGCATGACAATTCACTGCTTCAACAATCTATTAAAAGTCTGCAAAACATACTAAGCAAGTATTTGGGGAAGTGGATACATTGATACACTAAGCCAGGAAGAGTAAATTGTCATGTCTCTCTGTCCCGCTTTCCTTATTTCTATCGTTGTCATCTACAGATCAAATCCATAGGGAGCATCATTAAAGAGGGTGATGTGATTCTGAGTAACCATCCATGTGCAGGAGGCAGTCACCTCCCTGACCTCACTGTCATCACTCCGGTGAGTTTCACTTATAATAGTCCCTAGAAACATGAGGTGGAGTCGGGAGCCTGGAGCCCGGGGTGGGGGGGCCTGGAGCCCCTTATCACTATATATCGCGCTCTCTGTCCCTCTCAGGTGTTCAGGAGAGGTGTGAGTGGGCCAGTGTTCTTTGTGGCCAGTAGGGGGCACCATGCAGACATCGGGGGGATTACCCCGGGCTCCATGCCCCCCCACTCCACCTCACTGCAGCAGGAGGGTGCTGTCTTCACCTCCTTCAAACTGGTCACTGCTGGAGTCTTCCAGGAGGAGGGTGAGGAAGTTCTACGGAGAGGAACCCTTATGAAAGGGAGAGCCAATATGTTGTAATATCTGCTTGGCACAGGCAGTCATTGAGATAGTGTGTTGTTATCAGTTGGCTGTATAATGTGTTGTAGCCAGGAGATGTTGGTAGCAGTGGCTTTCAGTGTAAAGCTATAGTCACAATAGGATATGTTGAGCTTCACTAAACACACCATGAGACTTGTCTGACTGGCTTAAATCCTATGAATTCAAAGCACTCCAGGATCTGTTTTGAAATAATGTTTCCATGGCATTGTACTGATCTCTCTCTCTCTTTCTTTCTTTCTTTCTCCTCCTTTGTCAGCTGTAACTGAAGCCCTCATGGCTCCGGCTCAGTACCCAGACTGCTCTGGGACTCGCAATCTCCATGACAACCTGTCAGACCTGCGAGCTCAAGTGGCAGCCAATCAGCGAGGGAGCACGCTGGTGGGGGAGTTGATTGACAGCTATGGGCTGGCTGTGGTGCAGGCCTACATGGGGTACATCCAGGTGAGGAGGACGTCACTGTGAGATGCTTCTTTCAATTGGGCTGTATTCTATTCGCTTTATTTGGATTCTTAGGTCATATCACATTATAAATGGAGTGGGAAGCATTCCTGTTCAGGTGATTGTCTTTGTGTAATCTGACGTGTGTGTGTGTTATTCCAGTCCAATGCAGAACTGGCGGTGAGAGACATGTTGAAAGAGTTTGCCCGTTGCCGGCGGCAACAAACAGGCTCCCTGGAGGTGGAGGCAGAGGACTTCATGGACGATGGAACACCAATCAGGTTGCGGGTCCAGATTAATGAGCACGAGGTGGGTGGAGATCTAATACTACCCATCTAGCATGGCTGGGGCGCCAGATCTGTTTGTACTGGAGCAAACTCCTCTTGCTCTTTCGTGTTTGTCAGGCCTACGAACACGAGAGAAGTGTTGGTTAAAATAGACAGATCTGGCAACCAGTGTGCTACCCACCATCAAGACTGGGCAACAACTACTGTTAATAATGTTAATCAACATTACTGCTCCTTTCTCGTTCCCTCTATCCCTTTCTCTATCCCTCTCTCGTTCCCTCTATCCCTCTCTCTATCCCTCTCTCTCGTTCCCTCTATCCCTCTCTCTCGTTCCCTCTATCCCTCTCTCTCGTTCCCTCTATCCCTCTCTCTCGTTCCCTCTCTCTCATTCCCTCTATCCCTCTCTCTCGTTCTCTCTCTCTTGTTATCTTTATCCCTCGTTCTCTCTATCCCTCTCTCTCGTTCCCTCTATCCCTCTCTCTCGTTCCCTCTATCCCTCTCTCTCGTTTCCTCTATCCCTCTCTCTCGTTCCCTCTCTCGTTCCCTCTATCCCTCTCTCTTGTTCTCTCTATCTCTTGTTATCTTTATCTCTTGTTCTCTCTATCCCTCTCTCATTCCCTCTATCCCTCTCTCTATCACTCTCTCTCATTCTCTCTCTCTTGTTATCTTTCTCTTGTTCCCTCTATCCCTCTCTCTCGTTCCCTCTATCCCTCTCTCTATCCCTCTCTCGTTCCCTCTATCCCTCTCTCTTGTTCTCTCTCTTGTTCTCTCTATCTCTTAATATCTTTATCCCTCGTTCTCTCTATCCCTCTCTCGTTCCCTCTATCCCTCTATCACTCTCTCTCGTTCTCTCTATCTCTTGTTATCTTTATCCCTCATTCTCTCTATCCCTGTATCTCGCTATCGTCCCTCCCAGGGGAGTGCAGTGTTTGACTTCACAGGGACGGGAACAGAGGTGTGGGGGAACTGCAACGCCCCTCGTGCCATCACCTTATCTGCCCTCATCTACTGCCTGCGCTGCATGGTGGGCCAAGACATCCCCCTCAACCAGGTCAGACACCATTCACATTCTCAATCCACCACAGAACAAAGTCAGTAATGGGAAACATATGCTAGGACCTCTGGTGGGGGATCATGGATACTGCAACGTTGAAGTTTGGGCTCAGTATACCTACAGCTGTAGGTTTCTTTTGTATGTCCTTTAGGTGATATGATCACTTCTAATGACATGTCTGCACTGAATGCAGAATGTGGCAACATAATAATAATATTTGTATTATTATGATATGTGAAACAGTGTCTCTATATTGAGAATGTATTAATTAAGCCACTGTCTCTCAGGGCTGTCTCACTCCAATCAAGGTCATCATTCCCAGCGGCTCCATTCTCCAGCCTTCCCAGAATGCCGCTGTGGTGGGGGGAAATGTACTGACGTCACAGAGGGTGGTTGATGTCATCTTCCGCGCCTTCGAGGTCTGCGCTGCCTCACAGGTAGGAGAGAGCTGCTACTGGAAAGTCCTGCTACAGTTCCATATGGAGCAATAGTCTTGATGTTTGAGTGTTACCAGCCCTCACTCTCTCGTTTCTTCTCACTCACACTCAGGGTTGCATGAACAATGTGACTTTCGGCAGCGAGGGGAGCGGTTACTACGAGACGGTTGCCGGGGGAGCAGGGGCGGGACCAGGCTGGACTGGGCGGAGTGGTGTCCACAGTCACATGACTAACACACGCATCACCGACCCAGAGATTCTGGAGAAGAGGTGGGTGGAGGATTTATAATATAGGCTTTAACCTTCTAGTGAGAAAGGCAATGACTTAACATTCAGTTCCATAGTAGTTGTCTTGCAATCATTTCTTCTGTCCTGTTGATCTGATTCTCAGGTACCCTGTGGTTCTGGAACACTTCTCCCTGCGGCCCGGCTCGGGGGGTGCAGGGGAGTACCGTGGAGGCGACGGGGTGATCCGGAAGCTCCTGTTCAGGAATAAGGTGGTCCTGTCAGTTCTGACAGAGAGGCGCTCCACCCGACCCTATGGTCTCCATGGTAATCTCTCACCTATGACCTCTCCAATGACCTTTATTAGTATGATAATGTCTGTGTAGTTTTGATTGAGTAGCTGTCTGTTGTTTTGTACCGCCATGTCTTCCAGTCATAACATCTTCTATGGTTTGTTGTTCACTGTATTCTGTTCTCTCTCTCTTAGGGGGTGGCTGTGGGGCATCAGGCCTGAACCAGCTCCACAGAGCAGATGGAAGGGTTCTCAACCTGGGGGCCAAGACCACTGTGAGCCTGGAGCCTGGGGTGAGACTAGACTATTGTCATGGCTTGTCTGTGTGGCACATCTGCATGGGCCTGTTGGTGTGGTGTACTGCCCACTATGGGCCTGTTAGTGTTGTTGCATTGTACTCGTGTTCAGGCTTGTCTTTTGTTCTGAGTGTGTGTGTTGATTGACCATCTGTGTGTTTCTTTGTTGCAGGATATGTTTTGCCTGTACACACCTGGCGGAGGTGGATATGGTGAGGAGGACAAGCAAACAGCTGGGGATGGAAGACTCCTTAAAAAGCGCAGGCGCTTCAATGACAACTTCTCCGAGAGGGGCAGTGTGTTTGAGTATCGCATGGCACAGGAGGGTGTATGAGAACAGGCGACAGGCCAGAGCTGGAGGGGAAAGAGACACAGTTCCACTAAGAAGATGAGAGATGTGCTGAAAAACTCCAAAGATGAAGGCTGGAGAGAGCTTTTAAAATGCTAATGCATTCATGTCCAGGTTTTTTTAGGCCTTGAACAATGCCTTTTTTCATGTCTGTAGTCAACAACCCATACCACAGTGTTTAAAAGGATGCTAATGGTATGTCCTTTACAGTACTTCTGAGTTTGCACAGAGACAAACATGGAAATTGTTTCACCGGTAGGGGAGTTAATGAAACAAGTTTAATCCTCTGAAGACAGTAGACCTTTAGGCCTAGATTCAGTCAGGTCAAGGGTTAACCTGACCTGTCAACAGTATCGTTTGTTGTATTTTCCTTTAAGCTTAGGCAACACAGTGTGTTAAAGCTATCTGTAGACATCTAGTCTACACTCTTCTAGACTAGTCTGCTGCCTCTCACCACAACTGATTAGAAACAGGATGTAAAAGCAACACTAGATTATACAGTTGTATGGCTTCAAGGGTGCGAACTAACTAGACTTGAAACATTACTCTTCAAATCTGAGGTGTAACGAAAACTAGCCGACCTTTGGATCAGATGTATACAGTAAATCGCTGCATTGGATTTGTTCTGTGTGGAACTTTGATTTTCATTCCATTATTATACAACTAGTTTGGAGATGGATACATGCAGTTATGTGATACCAATTGACTACATTTGAAAGCTTGCCATTTTATTTATTGAAAAATTACGCCATTTAAAAACATTCATGAGGTTTTACAGTAGCAGTGTGAGCACAGCCCTGACAACAGGGAGCATCTCAATTGCATACTCTCCTTCTCAAAACTCATTGCTCATCCAATGGGTTGAGGCATCAAGGAATATCCATTTGAGTCTCCCAGAGAAGCAAGGAAAGTAGTTATCAAAATTCACACACACAAAGCCAAAATGTCTGACCCCTCTGGTTTGCTGTTCTTGCACTGCCACCCTGTGTTCAGAGCACCACACGACACAATAATAATGAGTACAATGATTGCGCTCACAGGCCTCAGTTACAACACTAACCCCTGCATGGTGCCTAGGTTTACAGTATCCCCTCAAACTAAAGCCCCAACCCCAATATGAATTCCAGGGTGTTCTGGGAGATTAGGAGACACAGCAGGAGTGTCTGAGGGGGCAGGCATGCATGGAGACTAGATTGAGAGATAGTGAGCATTGCTGTTCCAGCAGCAGGAGGTTGGAGTGGCGTGGGACCGCGGATCAAAGACAAGAAAATCACAATTCCTGTGGTAAAAATGTTGGTCACACCCAAAGAGCAAGTCTGCCTCTCCTTGTCACCACTGAGCACTCACCCACGCTTGGGTTGAGAGACAGGGTGGTAGCTACAGCCCTGACTGACATGGGATATCTGCCTACACATCAGGAAATACTACTCAATCGGCAGTTTTGTATACAGTTAACCTTTTAAAAATGGGTGAAATAGATCAAATTGTAGACATGACTCCAGTCTAGAAGTTATCCTTCACAGTATACAAATAAGCCCGTTAGAGCTGACTGGGGGATTGAAGCTCAACTTTTGTCAACTGAAAATAGAGACACAGTAAGATCAAATTGTCTTGTAACACTGGCACAGCTCTAAAGGACAAGGAATACAAGGTATTTGACTGAACTTTGACAAGGAACGTTAACGCTGAACCCATTAACACTGACAACCTTACTCAAGTCAGGAACAAACACTTAATTTGGGTTGCACCATCTGAACAAACACAACTTCACTGGAATAAAAGGGGGGTGATCCACTGGTCTCTAAAGCAATGAGACAAGATGACCAACACACGCACGCACACAAAGACAAACAGCTCACGCTTCACTTTGAGGTTCAGAAAACCTCACTTTGTTTTCCTACTTGAGGCTCTCGGCACTGGACGAGCACAATGTTGAACAGCACCCTGCCTCTTCCTACATTGACACTCAAAAGAGTGGGAAAAAAGTCATACCCTGTAAAAGATAAGTAAACTTTTTCAATAATGCTCTGTCCATAACCTGGCTTGATGTGCAGTTCTACAATTAAATCTTAAATACAACCATAAAGACAGGAGGGGAAGAGAAAAAAAAATCAGCTGAAAAACATTGAATAGTTGCAACAAAGAATTATTTAAAGAAAATTAACATATACAATAGTGAAAACAAATCCCTGTATTAAGACGGAGGTAAACAGTGGTTATATTTGAGGTAAATATTAGTGGTTGTATGGTCGAGTTAGATGTTAGTAGCACATTTGAATGTACAATTGTCTTCTGTAAACATTTAATACAATTAGAAGTGACAGATTGATAGGGTGGACACATTTCTAGCCATGAGTTAAGCTTGTACGAATAGGTCAGTAGTATCCTTGCATTGCACTTACAATATATTTGGTGCTGGTTTGATTTGACAGTCATAGTCAATAATGGGGATGACGCCTGAGAGGGGGCCCACTCTGTAGGGTATACTGACCAGCAGGCTGGTGAGACGACTGATTGGGCGGACCCAGCGCATCAAACACACTCTTATTGGGCGGTACTGACTGGAGCATAGCGTCCAAGTCCATAATGAGGGGAGGGCGCCCGCTGGGTAAGAGGGGCCAGTAGGCATGACCTACAAAATGGCTAGATGTGACAGGAGACCCCCCATAGCCATACAGAGGCATCCCTAGTGGAATCAGAGGGCCCCCATTAAAACGCATGCTGGGCGGGGCCACAGCATTGGGCGGTGTGTACTTGGCATACGAGGTGGGCAGCTCCCAGGGAGGTGCGGAGACTCTGCGGGCAGACTTGTGTGGAGGGAGTCTGCAGTCCTCGTACCCATCTGATCCCGCCTCTCCCTCAGGCACCCGCTTCCCTCCCTGCGACATGCCCCTCCAGTCCTCATCGGAGGAGGAGGAGGCGGGGCTGGCGGAGCTGGCTGAGGCGCTGCGGGCAGTGGAGGAGTAGCGAGGGTGTGGACGAGTGTGGAGCTCCACCCCCCAGCAGTCCCTGCCAGGCTCTCCTGCAGCGCTGGCCGGCCTCAGGCTGTGGAGGAGGGAGTCAATGGCAAAGGACGAGTCCAGCTTGGGCCGGTACAGCTCCTCCTGAAGGGGGGAGTGTTGTCTGGTGGGAAAGGGGGGTAGAGCAGTGACAAGTGGGCCTGGGGGTAGAACAGCGACTGGTGGCGGTGGGGCCGGGGGCTCTGCGTCTGGCTTAAGTTGGTGCCCATGCAGGATGTAAGGGGCGAGGTCCTGGGCGAAGATGGTCTCATCCTGGCGCGACACGGCAGTGTTCTGTCTCTTGAGGAGCTCCAGAGGCACCCGGCTCTCCTCCACAGTCCAGAAGTTGCCCTTCCCCTGGGGCTTACCAGGATCCTTCAATACCTACAGGGACCGGGAGTGACAGACAGCAGTGAGATCAAGAGTATAGTACAACCTGAAAACCAGTCAGACAGGATTGCCCCAGTTTCACAAAACTCAGAATTAGCTAGAATGATTTACTTGATCTAAAGTTTCATGAAGCACTGCAGTGACTCTTGGTAGGCTACAAATAAAATGTATTCTGTATTTATTTGGACAGTGAAGCTTAAACTTAATTTCTCTCAATACTCCAGTTTTACTCCTGTTTTATATACAGTATGAGGCAACAGAGCGTCACCTTTTATTTAGAGTATTTTAAAATATATATTTTTCTGTTTAGAAATAAAAAGCACTTTTTGTATTGAGTCCCCCCATTTGAAGGGGTCATAAGTATTTGGACAAATAGTCAAAAGTTTAGTATTTGGTCCCATATTCCAAGCACACAATGACTACATCAAGCTTGTGACTCTACAAACTTGTTGGCAGCATTTGAAGTTTGTTTTGGTTGTGTTTTTTGGAATATGGTTTGCCCAATAGAAATTAATAGTAAATAATGTTGTGTGCACAAAGATCATGCCCCCAAAACATGCTAACCTCTCACCATTGTCACAGGGGATGTTAGCATTTTGGGGGGGGGGTATGATATTTGCTTCCAACTTTCTCATTCATCATTATTTACAATTAATTCAATGATAATCTGTAGCACAGTAGCATCCATTTAGAAGTGTTTAGAAACATTCTTATTTAATATAAAAGTGACTCCAAAACATTATTTTACCATTAATTAATTACACATGTCTAGTCACAAGCTTGATGTAGTCATTGTCTGCTAGGAATTTGGGACCAAATACTGACCTTTTCACTACTTTAATACATGGCACCTTCCAATGGGGGGGGGGGGGGGGGGGGGGGGTAGATACTTAATGCTTTCATTTCAAGCAGAAAAACAAGTATAAAAATACCCTCACAAAGGGTGACATTCTGTACTGTCGCCTCGTACAAAACATTTGATCTCAAATAAAAAATGCTGAAGTATAGAGCTGAAGTAAAAGTTTTTGCTTCATTGTCTAAAGAAATACAAATGGGAGAGTATACTTGCTTGTAGGTTGTTTGGATTTTAGAATCAAAAGTGCCTTTTTGAGCCCACTGATTGACATACCAATAAAGACCCCTAATAAGACACACCTTAACAAAGCAGTCATAGGAAGAGAGGTTGTGTCTCACTGAGTCCCGCCAGCCCTTGTAGTTCCCTTCGAAAAAAGGGAAAAGTGTACTAATTTCCTTTAGAATCTGGGGAGAGAGAAGGGAGTCAATTTACTTCAATTGGTGTCTGCATTAAAACAGACAAATTAACCGACTATATTAAGATATGTACGATTTAACACACCACATGTTTGTAGGCATACATTTAACTAATCATTCACTGTCATCATGCAGCATTTTCATAGGCCTAGAATAAATAACCTAAGATACACTGTAGGACTGCACGGAGAGCAATCCTTGACCATACTTCTTATCAACTCAACCCACTCCAGCTGATACATCTCAGTGTCTGGTTTCACTGTATGCTGCTATCCTTAACAAAACAAACCAAGAAAAGCATGGCAGTGTTACTACTCTGTTAAGCGTCAAATGATTGTCCTGTTGGTTTAATGCAATTGAACTGCATATCCCTACCCCAACAAAGACAGTTTTTTTTACTTATCATAAGAGAACATCCCCGATTAGAAATTAAGTTTTTAAATAATTAAAACCCATTTAACCTTTATTTTCGGAAACTTAAATAATATATTAAAATAACCATCATTTAATAGACAAAACGGACACATAACCATGCATAATTTGGCCAAAATTGACACAACCGTTCGTAATTAGGGCCAAAATGTACCATTCTAAATTCGCATGTCCACACACAAACTCACTTTACCTCAGACAAAGTAAGCTTCTTCTCTGGAGAGTTTTGGATGACCATGGTAATCATTGCGAGGTAGGAGTAGGGTGGTTTGGGGTAGCGCTGATAGTTCTTTTTCTTTCCACTTTTCGCATTTTTCTCTTCGTCCCAAGATTTCTCCTGGTCTAGCGGCGTCGCTTTATCCATGGGCGCTGAGACCAGGCTGAATTGGTCAAGGGCAGGCTTCTCGAGCCGTGGAGGCTGTCGGACTGGCGCCTGGATTGAGCAGTAGGGCCAGTGTTGGGCTGGAGAGCTCCGCGCTGTGTTGCTCAGAGGATGGATCTGGAAGTCAAGTTGATGATCTTGGTGGCCTTCCAGGCTAGGACAGTGCAGGTAGAGAGCGGGTGGTGCCAGCATGCTCTGACCCCCCCAGTGCTTTGTCATGCTGATCAACCTGGGGGCAGATCGGGCTGCACGGTCGGAGAGGGAGGGAGTCGGCCCTTAACCCCTGGCAGACTGCTGGCTCCAGGCCGCTGGCTGGCTACCTATTTGAAGAGCAAACAATTAACAGTTTCATGTAAATCCCGCTGTGTAATCGATGAGAGAATGGAGCGCTATCTGCGGGCAGAATGACTGATCGCCCCGGGCGGCTAGGGAGGTTCTGTGTGTGAGAAAGAGACAGTAAACCTGTAAATAACCCCTCGGACAAACAACATGCCACTTAGCACACAGCGTTAATTTTGGTAATCCGCTCCAAAACTTTTACGCATCAAGTGCGCACAGGAGTGAGCTTCTTATATCCGCAGAGAGAAACAACCAAATGTTTTTATTTATATATCAGTCCACTGGAATGAATTGAATCATTAGCCCCCCTTACACAATGTGTTGGGGATCATAGTGAGAAAGGTACCCCCAACCTCCATCTCATTCCCTTCATTTTTAAAACTTGCTTACAGTAAACACAGATTGTGACGTTCCAATGCCACTACATCAGTCGCCAGCGTGCCCCATATAAAAGGGGTGAATTGAGAGCGGGGAGAAGTAGAACGAGAGGGTCCCACAAAGCAGATTGAAAAATAAACCAAGAGGTATTTTTTTGTGAGGCTTTCATTTCATTCAATATACATAGGACCGCTAATATACAAATATTGAGGGATTAACACCCTGGCCCACTAAAACACATACTGACGGAAGACAGAGAAAATGTCAACTGAAAGATTACCTCATTAATTGTGTTGCTGATTTGTTATAAATTGTCAACACCGGACAAAATCTAATCGATCACATTTGTCAATAGTAACTGCCCGATTATTAAGATCCTGTATACCATATTTATTAGAAGGATAATATAATCGAATTATTTAAATATGGGAGATGTTGCATATTCGGAGAAAAGAAACAGTAGGCAGACTAGGCACTGGTATAGCCTACGTGGTGTCAGCAGAATTAGGATCGATGTTCGTATTCAAGAGTAAATACACATTTTTGAGAGTTCTCAAAAACCCAGGGACCGTGCAGGAGCGCACCGGGTTGAGGGTGTATTGCGCACAGTAGGAAGTCCCTTGAGAATATGCAGTGCAGGTCCAAAGAGATTAGTTTCTTTTGTGTAAATTAATGTAGTGTTAATGCCATAGCCCCTACCTCTCAGCAAAACAAGTTGGATTAGCCAGATTGACCCCGTCTCGTTCCTGGGATTGCCTACTATTCAGCATGTGAGGAAGACAATGGAAGATTGAACACCATCCATGGTCGCCAAGTGATGGAGACATTCGCACCTTGTAAATACGAGCTATTGTCCGATTTATGCACAGGTTCAATTTAAATATAGGCTATGCAGAAGCCGTTACATGACACATTATTATGAAGTCTGTCTAACCAAGGGAACATTTATAATTCATTAACTCTGACAGTTAGGCAGACCAATATGGGGAGCAATTTGCACTTTCAAACAAAACTGAAAAATGGGCAAGTAATAAATACATGTTGCCTACAATATGTGAAAGTGGCAAAGCGCGTTTTACCCTGTTGAGTGTCTCAGGTAAGCTAGGCCTGACGTTTTTTTTTATGTCTTCGATCTTACGGTGTAGAAATGAGCAGTCAAATGTTTCAGATCAGATATTGGAGTGAAGATGAAATCGAAAAGGTACAGGAGACCGTCGTGCATTCATGCTGTCCTCACCTGGCTAGCAATCGCCTGGTACACGGTCTAATTGCTCCAATGTGACCTCTCGTTTCCAATTAGTTGTAATCGACCAACTCTTCCTGCTTCCTATTATGAATTGTGTTTTGACAGGCATTCCATGCAAAACACAATTTCAGAGTACTATGAAACTAAATATGTTTGGTTATTTGGGTATTTATAGAAGAACAATGTGATATAATTTATAAAGACTAACTAATATTTTATAGTCTGCTGTTCAGAAACTTGTTAGGACATGTATGTACATTTGAGTAGACATGTTTAGGCCAAAATCAATACTTCAGTATTGCTCCCTGATGACTATTAAAATTAGAAAATGAAGGATAATAGATTATACAGTGCCCTACTTAATTAATGGGACAGTGAAGCATGTTTTTCTTATTTTGGCGCTATACTCCACAAGTTTGGACTTGAAATTACTATGAGGTTAAAGTCAGCTTTAATTGGATGGTATTTTCATCCGTATCACGTGAACCGTTTAGAAATCACAGCACTTTTTGTACATAGTCCAGCCAATTTAGGGGACCAAAAGTATTGGGATAAATTCACTTGTACTTATATTAAAGTAGTAAAAAGATAAGTATTTGGTCCGAAATTCATAGCACGCAATCAAATCAAATGTATTTATATAGCCCTTCTTACATCAGCAGATATCTCAAAGTACTGTACAGAAACCCAGCCTAAAACCCCAAACAGCAAGCAATGCAGGTGTAGAAGCACGGTGGCTAGGAAAAACTCCCTAGAAAGGCCAAAACATAGGAAGAAACCTAGAGAGGAACCAGGCTATGAGGGGTGGCCAGTCCTCTTCTGTCTGTGCCGGGTGGAGATTATAACAGAACATGGCCAAGATGTTCAAATGTTCATAAATGACCAGCATGGTCAAATAATAATAATCACAGTAGTTGTCGAGGGTGCAGCAAGTCAGCACCTCAGGAGTAAATGTCAGTTGGCTTTTCATAGCCGATCATTAAGAGTATCTCTACCGCTCCTGCGGTCTCTAGAGAGTTGAAAACAGCAGGTCTGGGACAGGTAGCACGTCCGGTGAACAGGTCAGGGTTCCATAGCCGCAGGCAGAACCGTTGAAACTGGAGCAGCAGCACGGCCAGGTGGACTGGGGATAGCAATGAGTCATCATGCCAGGTAGTCCTGAGGCATGGTCCTAGGGCTCAGGTCCTCCAAGAGAGAGAAAGAAAGAGAGAATTAGAGAGAGCATACTTAAATTCACACAGAACACCGGATAAGACAGGAGAAGTACTCCAGATATAAAAACTGACCCTAGCCCCCCGACGCAAACTAATGCAGCATAAATACTGGAGGCTGAGACAGGAGGGGTCAGGAGACACTCAATGACTATATCCAGCTTGGTACTCTACAAATTTGTTGGATTCACCTTGTTTGGTTGTGTTTGAGATGATTTGATGCCCAATAGAAATTAATGGTAAATAGTGTATTGTGTTATTTTGGAGTCAGTAAAGAACACATTCTTATTTACAATGATGGCCTACACCGGCCAAACCCAGACGATGCTGGGCCAATTGTGCTCTGCCCTATGGGACTCCCAATCACGGCCGGTTGTGATACAGCCTGGATTCGGACCAGGGTGTCTGTAGGTATGCCTCAAGCACTGAGATGCAGTGCTTTAAACCGCTGCTTTCACTCTGGAGAACATGCATCCTGTTTGCAACAACACACTAAAGTAATACTGCAAAAAATGTGTCAAAGCAATTCATTTTTTGTCCTGAATGCAAAGTGTTAATGTTTGGGGCAAATACATGGATTGGAGCTAAGCACAGGCTAAATCCTAGAGGTAACCTGGTTCAGTCTGCTTTCCACCAGACACTGGGAGATTAATTCACCTTTCAGCAGGACAATAACTTAAAATACAAGACCAAATCTAAACTGGAGTTGCTTACCAAGAAGACAGTGAACGTTTCTGAGTGGCCAGTATTGACTTAAATCTGCTCGGAAATCTATGGCAAGACCTGAAAATGGTTGTTTAACAATGATCAACAACCAATTTGACAGAGCTTGAAGAATTTGAGAAGAATAATGGGCAAATGTTGCACAATCCAGGTGTGGAAAGCTCTTAGAGACTTACCCAGAAAGACTTACAGCTGTTATCGCTGCCAAAGGTTATTCTAACATGTATTGACTCAGGGGGTAACGGAATTGAATTTATTAAATCAAGATATATTAGTGTTGTATTTTTTATATTTTTTATAAATGTTTGAATTTTTCTTCCACCTTGACATTACAGAGTATTTTGTGTAGATCATTGACAAAAAATGACAATTAAATCCATTTGAATCCCACTTTGTATGACAACAAAATGGGGGAAAAGTCAAGGGGTGTGAATACTTTCTGAAGCCACTGTAATCCTTTTAAGCTTCTCTGAGATACTCCCCGATACTGAGATGGACTAAAGAGAGTAGGTTTAGTCCTGCTGGGAGAGAGGAGTCGCTGTCTTTGTCCCTCTGAAGCTTTCCAATAAAGGGACAAATTCCATGTCTGAATCATCTACAGACCTTTCAAATACATTCTCAGTCAGGATGCACAATCCTCTGGTTTGGATAAGACTAAGACAAAATCTTTAGTTTGAGAAACAGAAATGGAGGCCACTGCACAGCATGGATGATCCACATGAACAATAACCATGTAATCCCAACATCCTATTTAAGTTATCTTGAATCGGTACACATCATGAGATAATGGCAAACCTTCCTTTTCCTGAGCCTCCTCTAGACAATGTTGCTTCAACAAGCACAGTCAATAAAGTATAATTTAACCACCGATCACAAAACAATTGAGAAAACACATAATTCAGGATGCATGATTTCTAAAGTGAAAAACAACAAGAGAAGCATCCCATTCTCTGTGCTGCTACCATGTTGTGTTGCTTTAAAAAAACAAACATGTTGCTACCATGTTGTTGTCATGTTGTGCTGCTACCATGCTGTGTCTTCATGTGTTGCTGCCTTGCTATGTTGTTGTCTTAGGTCTCTCTTTATGTAGTGTTGTGTTGTCTCTCTTGTCGTGATGTGTGTTTGTCCTATAAAATATATATATATTATTATTATTATTATTTTTTTATCCCAGCCCCTGTCCCCGCAGGAGGCCTTTTGGTAGGCCATCATTGTAAATAAGAATTTGTTCTTAACTGACTTGTCTAGTTAAATAAAGGTTAAATAAAATAAAATAAAAAATCTGTGTCCAAACCTCTGCAGAATGTTACTCCAGTGTTGACCAGGGAGGTCAGCAGAGGTCAACAGATTACTGAGTCATCATTGTCTGTGGGTCTCAGTAGCAGATCGTCTTGGCCTGGGAGTTTCCCCAGGATTATCTATCAGTCCAACCAACCCCGAGCTGTCAGTGGACCCGTCACATAAACAGAATAGGCCTACATTTTAAACAAATTTCAGGTCAAATATAGCACATGTTAGCTAGATCTCTTCAGGTGTGTTATCTTCATTACCTGATAGATACAATACCCTCCACTTTCACTATTGTAAAATATAACACACCTATATATTTTTTTCTAGTGGTTAGAGCCTTGGGCCAGTATCTGAGAGGTTGCTGGATCGAATCCCAGAGCTGACAAGGTAAACATCTGTCGTTCTGCCCCTGAGCAAGGCCGTTAACCCACTGTTCCCCGCACTGAAGACGTGGATTCAGAGGGGTTGGGTTAAATGCGGAAGACACATTTCAGTTGAATGCAATCAGTTGTACAACTGACTAGGTATCCCTCTTTCCCCTTTCTATGAAGCATGAGAAGGAGTGGACTACAGTACTTTTCATACAGCTGTTCTTTTGAATGATTTTAAAGGGAAATGTCAGAAAATGTGAGACTAAGTTTAGATAGCTAGGATTTTGTTGTCAAATAGTTTGGTGAAGGTCATTTTACTGTACAGTTACAGCTGATATGCATTGTATGTCACATAATAAATATTGCACTAGGCTCACAGTATTTTAATTTATAGGGTTTGGTCTGAGCAATGTCGTCCTCTTGTGGCACCTTTCAATGACAACAGCCGATGTTATGTTTGAATCAGATGGCGTGTCAAGTGGAGATGAGAGTGAGAATAATTGGATTACAGTGGAAAATGCAAAAGGAAATAAGAGAAGTAAACTGCTAGTGGACTCTAGACTCCAAGCGTAGTTATGACAATTTTTAGGTCGGAGTAAAGGTTTTGGATCGATGTTGTCCGATTGAAGTCTATAGAAATTGTGGTTTGAGGTGGCGTCGATGAGAGTAACGAGAGGTGTGCACTTTTTGTTGTGTGTATCTTTGGAACAGAAGGAGCGTGCTCTGCGCCTCAAGAAGATATCGGATTGGAATGTGACGTGTGTGGCTCTTCGAAGCAGAGCGCATATCCAGGGTGTTTTCTCTGGGGTGGCACTAGAAGTGAAATCAAAGGATATATGTGAAGAATTGGATCAAGTTGTTGGTGCACACCGACTAACCCGCGAAGTAGATGGCGCGAAGAAGCCCACTCCATCCATTCTATAGTTTAAAAAAAACGAAGTCTCTTCTCCCTTCACCTGTGTATTTTGATTTTATGAGATACCCTGTGAGAGCCTTCATGCCCAAACCCACAGTGTGATAAATGCAAAATATTTGGTCACGTGTATGTAGATGGGCAGGGTATCGTATGCCAGCTGAACCACTTTTTTTTAATTTTACCTTTATTTAATTAACTAGGCAAGTCAGCTAAGAACAAATTCTTATTTACAATGACGGCCTACCCCGGCCAAACCCTAACACGCTGGGCCAATTGTGCGCCACACTATGGGACTCCCAATTACGGCCAGTTGGGATACAGCCTGGAATCAAACCAGGGACTGTAGTGACGACTCTAGCACTGCGATGCATTGCCTTAGACCACTGCGCGACTCGGGAGGCTTCTGCTGTAATTGCGTTGGTGAACATGCACCCGAATTTCTGAAGTGTCCTGTTAGGGCGAAGGAGACGGAGGCGGTAAGAATATGGACTGTCCAGCATGTCCTATCCGGCGGCGGTGAGAAGAGTGGAAGAAAGGAGTGAAGTTTAAGAAATAATGTTAATAGGAGTAGAGACACCAGATACTATTAATTGTCAGAGGGATCCTGACATGTTGCATGTTAAGAAGGTGGACTTTAGCGTTAATTGCATTGGTTATCATCTGCACAGGGCAAACAAGAGGACATCTAAGAGAATAGGTATTGTGAGTGCGGCTGAGTATTTTGTTGGGACTGTGGTATTTTTATTTTTTTACAGCAGAGGCATTACAAGGAATGCTGTCGATGAATGCTCCATCTTCACATGCACCTAAGCCTGTTTATGGATGGGATTTTAACTGTGACTGGAGGAGTGAGATGTTTTTTATTTTGTATAACCTCGTGTTCCCACCCCATCCCGCAATGAAATATATTTTGTTTCAATACCCGGTGCAGTAGATGGCGGCAATAGACATACACCAATCGGTGTATTCTGCCAAACAACCTTAAAAAGAAAAAGAAGAAGAATATGACAGCGCAGCGGTTGTTATGGAGAAGCATTTCCCCTGAAGGCTGGAGAAACATTGGAGAGTTGGCGTTGGGGACAGAAAGCAGCTGATCGGTTTCAGACGGGCTGAGAGCACGAGCTCGCGCTTCTGTCAGACTGAATAAACTCCATAGGTAAGCAACGAGACAGCAACATGCTTTGTTTTTCATCGCCAATACATTTGAAAGTCGACATTTGAGCTACGCAAAGCAAACTTTTACCGCGACTGAATGAGGTCAGGTAAGTGAGTTGTGTTAGCAGCCTAGCGATAGCTTGGCTTCCTAATTAATTTGCATGGCAGGCATTACAAAATGGCAATGACGCACAGGTTGGCCACGGAGAGCGGTAACGTATGTTTGATGTAGCAGGTAGTTTATGTTAAGCGACGTAGAAAACGTTTGTTGATGACCAAATTTAATTTAGTACCGTCAGATAACCAGCTGCATAGTTTTTGTGACTGGAGGATTAGATTTAGACTTTTGGCTGAACTAGATAGCTACCTAGCTACTTACTGCGTCTAGTGTAACCTGGCACCTAGCATGCTAAACTAGTTTCTTACCTGAGGCGTGCTAGTTAAATCTGCTAACATCTACACACAGTGAAACACATTTTTCATAATGATTCTGCTTGCTTACTATTCAAAGTTTGTAATGTATTATTCAGTCATCAGACATTTCCTGTTATTTTAGGAGGATAACTTGATACATGATTGTAGACAGTTGTTAACATGTTCAATTCATGCAACAAGTTACTTGTATTTTTCAGTAGGCTGCACTGCAAGACTGTTTTGCCAGGTACCAAGTAAAGAAGCATAGATAGATGTATACATTTTTAATGCCTTACTTTAGAATATAAATTCAAGTCTATTGCATTTATGTATTTTGTCCATGCGTTCTTTTCCAGGTCTGACTGTATGAAGTGTTAGTGTATTATATTTGTGTGTGTCAAGGACCAACAGGATATCAGGCTTAGAATTTACGTTATAAGAATGACACAGCCTTGTAAATGACAAACGCACTTTGTACCTTATGTCGGCTTTCCCTACACTTAATGTCCGTGCTGCTAATATTTATGATACTGGTCATAGTTGTTCTTATTTCCCTGGATTTGCATAAGTTAGCATTTGATTTTGTTTTCATGAAGAAACAGTCTATTGAAAGAGAGGAAGCAGGTCACATTTCTTATTATACTTTAGAGAGATCTGGCAGAGGAGAGGTAGAGGTTACATCTACTGCATGAGCTTGAGTAGCGCACACTGCTGCACTCACATGTGTACACTATCTAAGATTCTGGAGATTAACACAATAGCTTAGGCCACATTGCAACATGGTACACACACTGGCCTACGTAAACTTTTGCTCTGTGGCTGACTTGTGTTTGGTTGACTTTAAATCTTGCTAACTCTTTTGAGAGGGTCTAAGGTCTTTATGTTGAACAGTACAGATTTCACACAGCAAGGAGAGAGAACCATACCTAACCAAACGTCTTATCCAACCATAGGATAAACAATACTAGCTCTGCTTTTCTCTGCCTATCAATGGAGGCCTAACTGCTGGGGACAATGTTCAGTTTTCAGAGGAGCCATATAGTGTAGCCTTCACAAATCTTGTTGTCACTTATCCATCTCTAACTACTGTATAGCCTAATGATAAGACAGTGAGACGGTTGGGCTGATAAGCCTTGAAGGAGTTTATAACTACTGCACCCTGACTGACATTTCCTCTTCATTTTTTGCCACCTACTGAACGGAACCCGTTAAAATATTGCCTTTGGGTCTGTCTCCCTCCTGCCTTCCCATTCCTCTTTATCTCCATCACTGTCTTTCCTCCACATCCTCTTGCCTTAATTTCCCTCTGCTCTCCCGCCTGTCTTTCTCCGTCTGTCTTCCCCTGTAGCCTCAGAAGGCTGAGGGATTGTGGCTAACATGGCTAAAGGTCACTACAGTCCACACATGATAGGACTTCTGAAGTGTCATGTCATGCTCATTAAACCATTTTAAAGCTGGGGATGGGGGGGAAAGGCCTTTTGGAAAATTGACCAGGAGATTAGACAACTGGGCAGTAGTTCAGGTGGCAGGATCATTCCAGAACACCATTGATTCAGCATTGTTAGCCTATATAAAAGCCAGGGACACAATGTACATGGGGTTGGTTCTTCCTGTCCTCAGATGGAACAGGAATGCTATTTAGGCCCAAGCTAAATCTAGCCAACATGTATGGTCAACTACCACTACCAATTGATATGTTGCTGGATTTATCATTATTGCCTATAAGGCTGCTTTAATCAGATTTCAAACCCATTTTTAGATTACATTTGTCTCCCTAACCAATACTTAGGCCTGTTTGTTACTAAGCCTCGGCCTATGTGGAACACAGGTTCACAGTAATCCCTGTTTTTGGCCTATAAAGTCCCTTTGAATACCTTACTCTGTAACTCATGTATGCACAAATGTGTAAGTCATTTGCTTTTTCTCTTGGGGACTAAACCACACCAAACAAATATTTTTTTGTGAGTATTCATAGTGAGGGCCAGTCACTGAGTGATTTGTTCCACAGAACCACCGGCCCTCCCTGTCCAGGCTGAGTCATTGACACGGTGGCTCATGTTAAAAGTTCCAAGCATTCACCGACCAATCTCAAAGTACACTGATGATACATGAAGAATGCAGATGAGCAAACTAGGCCACACAGAAGCCTATAAGCTGGTAGCGTGCACTACTGAGGTAGAGAGGAGATTCAGCAACACTTGGAGGACAATGGAATCAAATAAAAAGCTTCTTTATTTAAAAAGGTAGAACCAACGCATTTTGACTTTTGGCCTCCAGGGGATTTTTCCACTCCTGACGGTGATGCCCAAGCTGACGCATTCCTATACAAACTTGAATACTTACAGGGTAGGGTTAGGGAGTGACATGTCAAACTTTCAGTAGGCCTACCTAGTGGCACCCATTTTTAAAAGGTATGATAAACTGTCATCTGCTTGCTGCCAGAAGACAGTTTGTTTTACTCTGGTATGCCTGGTTGCATACATGAACTGAGATACAGGAGAGAGCGTCCCTCCCAGTAAATTATCCTTGATTTCATCTTCCCTATGCTATTGACTCTATTAAAGGCCCAGTGCAGTCTATATCTAGTTGTTCCTGTGTTTTTGTATCATATTGTACAACAGCTGATGAAATGAATACTGTAAAAGTGTGAATAAATTAGTTCAGTGTTATTTCCTGATAGTTGCTGGTTGAAAAACAATCTACACAGGAACTTCAAATCAGCAGGTTTCCATGGTGACATTACCATACGTTAAATTGGCTAATAGACCAATAATGAGTTCCAAACCTCTGCCAGTAACAACTTGTTTTCAGTTTTCCCCTCCCCACTAACACCACTCACAGACAGTCCTGGCAAAATACTTGTTTGAGAAATATTTTTTGCTAAAAAGCCATTTTTGCCCATTTTAATGGAAATCTATTGCAGTAAAGTACTTAATTGTTACCCAGAAATAATTTGACATTGATATAAATCTGCTGCGTGGGGACTTTTTAATAGCCACACAACCCTCACACACTCATTCTTGCAGGTAGTCATTTCTGTGGAGGAGGGTTGGGGTGGAGCCAGTCTTCGGCAAGAACAAGCTGTGAGGTTCAGTTTAAGGGGTGGGAGGTTCTGTGTGGAGTAGAGCGAGGAGTGCGTTCTCACTGCTTTTTTTTATGTTCTCTGAGTTTAGAAGACACCGTGGCTGTTATTGAACTGAATCTCCTGTGGGCCTGTCTGCTCGGCTAAAGCACATATACTGTTCTGTCTCTGTTCCAGACTTGCTCGCTGTTCGACTGACTGGCTGCGACTTGGTTTGTTTTATCTGTTTTATTTGAACTACAACAGATGAGCAATGATGTCCTTCCTTCCTAAAAGCTCACTCTGCAACTAACTCTATAAAGGACTGTGTACACACAGGGTCAAAGTTCAGCGATAGGTGCCTACATGTTTCCTGTCCACAGGAGAGGCTTGAGATCATATCTATGGTTTGTTATGTAATTCAACTATCACTTTCAAAATGACTTATGAACCACCAGGTGGTTAT
This sequence comes from Salvelinus fontinalis, assembly GCF_029448725.1. NCBI lineage: Eukaryota > Metazoa > Chordata > Actinopteri > Salmoniformes > Salmonidae > Salvelinus > Salvelinus fontinalis. Next base: position 31,286,802 of record NC_074689.1, read on the forward strand.
GTTCACATAAATATGAGCATGCTCTCTTTCTATCCTTGTCAGATTTTGATTTGATCAGTTGATATCTAGTTGACTATATTCTACTGGCTATCCAGGGTGAAATTAGACACTTTGTGTAGGTTTCATGGAAATTGAACAAGTGTGATTATATAGGCTAAGCTTCATGGTCACTTATGGTCTTGATGAGGTATAATGATAAGAGGTGAAGGGGTGTATCTCCATGGTGATTGACAGCATTACTGGGAGAACTGTCAGCCAAAGACCGTGAGATTAGGCAGGAAGGGGAAGTTAGCGGTTTTGTGATTTAGGCCAACATAACGTGCAAAGATGTAGACATGCAGACACATGCACTTCTGTCAGGCTCACACAGATCAGTGTTCACTCTGCAACTGAACAGGCTCGTGACTTTCAGCAGTACAGAGGGGCACAAAGATGGGTGATGACTAGAGGTCGACCGATTATGGGTTTTCAACGCCGATACCGATTAATCGGCTGTTTTTAAAAATGTATTTATTTATTTGTAATAATGACAATTACAACAATACTGAATTAACACTTATTTTTAACTTAATATAATACATCAATAAAATCAATTTAGCATCCAATAAATAATGAAAAATGTTCAATTTGGTTTAAAAAATGCAAAAACAAAGTGTTGGAGAAGAAAGTAAAAGTGCAATATGTGCCATGTAAAAAAGCTAACGTTTAAGTTCCTTGCTCAGAACATATGAAAGTTCCTTTTAACATGAGTCTTCAATATTCCCAGGTAAGAAGTTTTAGGTTGTAGTTATTATAGGAATTATAGGACTATTTCTCTCTCTACCATTTGTATTTCATATACCTTTGACTATTGGATGTTCTTATAGGCATTTTAGTATTGCCAGTGTAACAGTATAGCTTCCGTCCCTCTCCTCGCCCCTACCTGGGCTCGTACCAGGAACACATCGACAACAGCCACCCTCGACGCATCGTTACCCATCGCTCCACAAAAGCCGCGGCCCTTGCAGAGCAAGGGGAACAACTACTCCAAGTCTCAGAGCGAATGACGTCACCGATTGAACTGCTATTAGCGCGCACCCCGCTAACTAGCTAGCCATTTCACATCGGTTACACCAGCCTAGTCTCGGGAGTTGATAGGCTTGAAGTCATAAACAGCTCAATGCTTGAAGCATTGCGAAGAGCTGCTGGCAAAACGCACGAAAGTGCTGTTTGAATGAATGCGTACGAGCCTGCTGCTGCCTACCATCGCTCAGTCAGACTACTCTATCAAATCATAGACTTAATTATAACATAATACACAGAAATACGAGCCTTTGGTCATTAATATGGTCGAATCCGGAAACTATAATTTCGAAACCAAAACATTTATTCTTTCAGTGAAATACGGAACCGTTCTGTATTTTATCTAACGAGTGGCATCCATAAGTCTAAATATTCCTGTTACATTGCACAAACTTCAATGTTATGTCATAATTACGTACAATTCTGGCAAATTAGTTCGCAACGAGCCAGGCAGCCCAAACTGTTGCATATACCCTAACTTTGTGTGCAATGAACGCAAGAGAAGTGACACAATTTCACCTGGTTAATATTGCCTGCTAACCTGGGTTTCTTTTAGCTAAATATGCAGGTTTAAAATATATACTTCTGTGTATTGATTTTAAGAAAGGCATTGATGTTTATGGTTAGGTACAGTCGTGCAACGATTGTGCTTTTTTCGCAAATGCGCTTTTGTTAAATCATCCCCTGTTTGGCGAAGTTGGCTGTCTTTGTTAGGAAGAAATAGTCGTCACACAGTTTGCAACGAGCCCGGCGGCCCAAACTGCTGCATATCCCCTGACTGTTGCAAGGAAAGTGACACAATTTCCCTAGTTAAAAGAAATTCATGTTAGCAGGCAATATTAACTAAATATGCAGGTTTAAAAATACACTGCTCCAAAAAATAAAGGGAACACTAAAATAACACATCCTAGATCTGAATGAATGAAATATTCTTAAATACTTTTTTCTTTACATAGTTGAATGTGCTGACAACAAAATCACACAAACATTTGATTTCTATTGATAACTTATCAACCCATGGAGGTCTGGATTTGGAGTCACACTCAAAATTAAAGTGGAAAACCACACTACAGGCTGATCCAACTTTGATGTAATGTCCTTAAAACAAAATAAAGCTCAGTAGTGTGTGTGGCCTCCACGTGCCTGTATGACCTCCCTACAACGCCTGGGCATGCTCCTGATGAGGTGGCGGATGGGCTCCTGAGGGATCTTCTCCCAGACCTGGACTAAAGCATCCGCCAACTCCTGGATAGTCTGTGGTGCAACGTGGCGTTGGTGGATGGAGCGAGACATGATGTCCCAGATGTGCTCAATTGGATTCAGGTCTGGGGAACGGGCGGGCCTGTCCATAGCATCAATGCCTTCCTCTTGCAGGAACTGCTTACACACTCCAGCCACATGAGGTCTAGCATTGTCTTGCATTAGGAGGAACCCAGGGCCAACCGCACCAGCATATGGTCTCACAAGGGGTCTGAGGATCTCATCTCGGTACCTAATGGCAGTGTGGCTACCTCTGGCGAGCACATGGAGGGCTGTGCGGCCCCCCAAAGAAATGCCACCCCATGACTGACCAACCGCCAAACCGGTCATGCTGGAGGATGTTGCAGGCAGCAGAACGTTCTCCACGGCGTCTCCAGACTGTCACGTCTGTCACATGTGCTCAGTGTGAACCTGCTTTCATCTGTGAAGAGCACAGGGTGCCAGTGGCGAATTTGCCAATCTTGGTGTTCTCTGGCAAATGCCAAACGTCCTGCACGGTGTTGGCTGTAAGCACATTTGTGGCCTGCTGGAGGTCATTTTGCAGGGTTCTGGCAGTGCTCCTCCTGCTCCTCCTTGCACAAAGGCGGAGGTAGCGGTCCTGCTGCTGGGTTGTTGCCCTCCTACGGCCTCCTCCACGTCTCCTGATGTACTGGCCTGTCTCCTGGTAGCGCCTCCAGGCTCTGGACACTACGCTGACAGACACAGCAAATCTTCTTGCCACAGCTCGCATTGATGTGCCATCCTGGATGAGCTGCACTACCTGAGCCACTTGTGTGGGTTGTAGACTCCGTCTCATGCTACCACTAGAGTGAAAGCACCGCCAGCATTCAAAAGTAACCAAAACATCAGCCAGGAAGCATAGGAACTGAGAAGTGGTCTGTGGTCACCACCTGCAGAACAACTCCTTTATTGGGGGTGTCTTGCTAGACCTGTTGTCTATTCCATTTGCACAACAGCATGTGAAATTTATTGTCAATCAGTGTTTCTTCCTAAGTGGACAGTTTGATTTCACAGAAGTGTGATTGACTTGGAGTTTCATTGTGTTGTTTAAGTGTTCCCTTTGTTTTTTTGAGCAGTGTATATACCTGTGTATTGATTTTAAGAAAGGCATTGATGTTTATGGTTAGGTACACGTTGGAGCAACGACAGTCCTTTTTCGCGAATGCGCACCGCATCGATTATATGCAACGCAGGACACACTAGATAAACTAGTAATATCATCAACCATGTGTAGTTAACTAGTGATTATGATTGATTGTTTTTTATAAGATAAGTTTAATGCTAGCTAGCAACTTACCTTGGCTTCTTACTGCATTCGCGTAACAGGCAGGCTCCTCGTGGAGTGCAATGTAAGGCAGGTGGTTAGAGTGTTGGACTAGTTAACCGTAAGGTTGCAAGATTGACAAGGTAAAAATCTGTCGTTCTGCCCCTGAACAAGGCAGTTAACCCACCGTTCTGAGGCCGTCATTGAAAATAAGAATGTGTTCTTAACTGACTTGCCTAGTTAAATAAATAATAATAATCGATGTCCAAAAATACCGATTCCCGATTTGTTATGAAAAGTTGAAATCGGCCCTAATTAATCGGCCATTCCGATTAATCGGTCGACCTCTAGTGATGACACCCATGCATAGAAAGTTATTAAATCCCTGATTTACATGGTGTGTGTTCCTAGTGCGAACAGCAAACACAGTAAACCGGTTTTATGAACAAGGATGTTGGATTGAGGACAAACGCATATAGACATGAAGACCAGTAGTGTTCATGTCTACATCACTGTTTTCAATGCAAAAAGTACATTTAAAATATAGGCATACAACTGGTGTGGTGTTGTATTTTGTAAACGCTGATTGCGGTTTTATTTCGGTGGCATTGTGGTTTGTTTTTTAAATTGTTTACAGTGCTTTCTTCTGCTCCTGATCCTGAAGTAAAGTCCCTAAAGGGATTGTGGGGGACATGGCCTCTCTCCATTCCTCTTCCAAATCTCCTTAAGCGTCTGTAAATGATGTCTTCTCTCTCTGTGTTCACTATGGTGGGGAAGTAGGCCTTGAAGGGTTACGCTACTTAATGCTCACTGATTACAAACTGTTCTGTGGTGTGTGTGTGGACACTAGACAGCCACAGTTGACTGGTTTACCATGGTGATTTAGCCTATAGCCTGTTAGCCTATGCGTCCGCAGCTGGTTTGTGTGTGTAAACGGCTGCTTAGTCAGTCTGTAGGTGCTGTTGAAGGAAGAACAAGTAGGTAGGAAGCAAGGTGTGGCCCTGGCCTGTATGCTGCAGTAAATCTATTTGAATAGGAATAGCAGTATGCTGTGTTTCATGTGCCCTGACAGGGACACTTCATTAGTGTGTGAGGATGAGTAAACATTCTGACTCCAAGGAAATCCTTACACTGTGGTCTGGGCGCTGACAATGGACAGGTCATCCTAAATATAGTTTGTAGCCACAGTGACACAAGTGTCCCTAAAGCAAGTCTAGTTATTATGAAGTGTCTTGCCATCTGCAGAGGAGGGTGTCAGGAACAGCTTGTCTTCATACTGCCAGATCTTTGATGTATTGTCCTCGTCCACCACTCAGGTAGACCTCAGTTTGGAGTTGTTTCCCTGGTCCTGCCTGCTATCTTGGTCTCGTCTAGTTGACCTTCCTCTCAGCGACTCACAGGCCAGGCTAAATAATGGATGAGGTGCGAAAGAGCGGCTGGTGTGTAGGGCCGGGACGATACCAGTATCGCGATACGAGTTAGTATCGTGGCAAGGAAACAAAACACAAAGCTGATTTAACTTCTTTAGGAAAACAGCCCTAATGTTGGAAACAAACATTATGTTGTCACCCAGAGTCACATGTATTTATTTTCTAAACTATAGCACATTATTTTACATACAGCAGGTTATTAATGGAACAAAGAGTTAGGTCTGCTTCATGTTTACATTCTTGCCACTGAAAAATATTGTGAAACTGGTATCATCACATCTCTACTACTTCATTAATTTCATCTGTTATACTGTGTGTGTGAAATTAGTTACGGTTTAGGTTCAGTTTCAAGGCAATTATCAGGGTGATTATCAACTGGGCAGGGCACCTTCACCTGTCGGGAGGAGGAGGGGAGCAGGCCCTACCTGTTGGGGGGGGGGGGGGGGGGGGGCAGCTGGGGAAAACCATTCAAAAAATGACATGTCCTCCTAATACAGAAAATATTGCGAAACTGGTGTGAGATGCTACATACCTGGATAAACAGGGAGGACAGCCAGAAGGGCCACTGCTAGCCTAGCACTTAGCACCCAAACAAGTGTCAAGTACTACAACCCAACTAATTACCACCCTACAACATCCCTCCCTGATCCGTCCTCTCACACTAACCAACCACAGAGCTTGCTGTGCTGAAGCCGAGGTGGTGCAGGCAGGGTGTGTCAATCATTAATGAATGGTGTTCCATCTCCGGTTTCCTCAGGGAGGGAGAGGGGGACTGGTTCAAGATTGTGTGTATTACGGTAACTCTCTGTCTCTCTGTCTCTCTCTCTCTCTCTGTGTCCAGGTGTCAGGGGAGGGAGGTAGAATGTTATGTATTCTCAGCAGCACAATGGACCCTTGAGACGCCTTGATGCCGGACTCTTCCTGATTTCTGAAGCACCACCTGCACTGGCCTATTACAGGACTAGAAGACTGACAAGTGATCCAATCCCATGCAGCCCCCACCTCTGACCAACCTCTGCCTTTCCATTCTCTCGTACTATTGCACTCTGAATTAAGGTTCTCTGCAGTATAAGTCCAAATGTCTTTATTTTGTATTTATTTTTTACCTCATTGATATATATATATTTTTTTACAGGGACCTCACGATACAATACTTAGGCGCCGATATGTATTGTGTTTCTCATGATAGTTATTGTGATTTGATACTGTGATTTTATTGCGATTTTGATGTTCCAAACATATTGCTCACCACATGTCAGCTGCAGAGAGTCAAGAGAAAGCATGAGAAAATTAGTTTTGATCTTTCATGGAAATAAGTGGTGAAAACATGTTGGCTCACTATTTAAGAAGAAGATGGAGAACAAGCTATAGGATGACTAGTGCTACCTAATGCTTCCTAGCAAGAAAAATACATTACAAATCGAAAGTAGCGATTTATAATGGAACTATATCGATTTATCATTATATTTTTTTAGCAGTGATATGGATTTAAGGACTGAAATATGGTTCAAAGTTGTTTTTTTCCACTTTCTACTGCTAAAATCCAGGATCAGATCAGATCAGTGAAACAGGACAGGGGAGGGGGTGGGGGGAGGGCTTTGGCGTGGCATGGCAGAGCACGGCGAGCTGCTCGGTGAGATGGCCACGATTGGGCGTCTGAGCGCCACAGAGCGCTTGAAGCATGCCCAGAAGCGGCGTGCCCAGCAGCTAAAGGGCTGGGCCCAGATGGACAAGGACATGGCCCGCGGCGAGGGCAAGGCCGGCCAGAAAAGCAACAAGAAGGGGCGCACGCGCAGGGTGGTCTTCCCCAACAACATCACTCTGCTGGAGGCTGCAGCCCGCAATGACCTGGAGGAGGGTGAGTCAGTTAGCACACCACTATGTGATGGTTTCAGAAACTGATTTTAAGCCTAGTCTTGGGTTTAAAAAGCATGCTCAATGGAGAATCTCTTCATTAAAAGTGCTTTTAAATCCAGGATTAGGTTTAGGCTAATCCATGTCCGGGAAACGGGCCATAGAGGTTTTATTCTACCAAAGGAATTCCCTCTACCCCTTAGAAAAGCCTGTAGATAACACTCACTGTTTTCATGGCTGCTGTTCTTCAAAATAACATGAATAGTGGCAGGGCAGTTGCACAGTACGACCGCTCTATAAACACAAGTTACACAGGAAATCATTCATGCATATTTTATGTGAGACGCATCATACTTTTAGGCTTATCAGAACAGGCGTTTGGTTTCAATGGTGCTATTGTTAGCACACCTGATTATGGCTAATTATAGCGGTAACTTAACCTCTGCTCTTGCAATGCAAACAAAAGTTTATCTGAAATTTATACAACAGGTGGGTCAAATTCTGCATTCTGATTGGTTAAAACCACATTCCAGACGATTTCTATTTGCCAAGTTACCACCGGCTAAAGCTATGACTGTAATGCATTAGTGTTCCATTTCACTGTGAAATCCACTGTCTCATCAGCCCAGCCAGAGACAGGCAATTCCTAAAAGTTGATCTCCACTGTAAAACTCATCTAGAAATTATTTCCTCTTTATTTAAGACATGCATATTGTGTGGATTGTTGTTTATTGTAGATGTTACTGCACTGTTAACGGTAAGAGGGTAAGCATTTCGCTACACCTGCAATAACATCTGCTAAATATGTGTATGCGACCAATCAAATTTGATTTGAAGACTAGTATTTGGTTTCCAACAGCAGAGATTTGCATAAACCTTGCCGTCTCTCTCGACTCGGTCCTAACAACACCGTTCCGATATATCCTCCAAACACCGGCTTCTTGGGCATTATCACTTAACTAAGATTCCTAGTATGACTTACTGGAGTTCTAGTGAATAATGCCCATGTGTTTCTCTGCAGTGAGGGAGCTGCTGAACGGTGGAGTCAGTCCAGATCTGTACAACGAGGACGGACTCACTGCCCTTCACCAGGTACACACGCGCTCTTGCACACACAGTCCGACGTCTGCCCGCTTGGTCACCCTGTGTGTGTGTTTATGTTTAGTGTTGTTCTCAACACTGTAAGTACTGTCTGTCTGTGGGGTGTCTATCTAAAATCAGCCTATGTAAACACTGTAGAATGTTTTCACATTGCTTCTAGAGCTAGACATGTAACTTCTGCTCTGAACTGGACTGGCTCTTACATTCTTAGACTGTTGGGAAGGATAGATTTAGTGACCCCCCCTTCATAGCACTACTGTGATGTTTGAAAACGCCTACCAACACACCACCAAGAAAAGACACTGCTCTCCTTAGAAGTAAAACACACACCCTACATGTACATGTTAGCGTACACACACTGTAAATGTGTAAGAGTGGCACTAGCGAGCACAGTGCTCTCTTTATAGTCATGAAGTATTTCTTCCCTCCAGAATTTTTTTAATGTGTTTACTTAGTAAAAGGCTGGAGACCTGGACCTGTGCAAATTCAGTTTACTCTGCAGTTGACAGTAAACCTGTGTGTGTGTGTGTGTGTGTGTGTGTGTGTGTTATGCCCGTTGTGTGTCTGTCTGCATTCCCCCTGCAGTGCTGCATTGATGACTTTGTGGAGCTGGTACAGTGTCTGTTGGACGCCGGGGCCAGTGTGAACGCCTGTGACAGTGAGCTGTGGACGCCGCTTCACGCTGCTGCCACCTGTGGACACACAGACCTGGTGCGGCTTCTCGTGCAGTCGTGAGTCACATTATAAACACCTCAACACGACACACAAATCTACACAGTTACAATGTACTGTGCAGAATGTGGAGGACTTTAAAATGTACAAATAGTTTTGACCCATTCCTCTGGGTGAAGTTCAACAACTTCTTACCCTTTCTTCAGACACATTGTACAGTTCAAAGACATCCTTATCATTTCCAAGTAGGCTGTGATAACGATGTGTGTGCTTCTGGTATAACGTTCTCCTTGTCTGTGTTCAGTGGAGCAGAGCTGCTGGCTGTCAACGCTGATGGCAACATGCCCTATGACCTTTGTGAGGACGAGGCCACTCTGGAGCTGCTAGAGATGGTCATGGCAGAGCAGGGTCAGTAGGGAGAGTAAAAACCAACCTGATCCCCCCCCCCCCCCCCTCATCCCCAAACTCATCCTCTTGTTACATTTCTAACCATACACTCACCCTCTCACCATGGCCGCAGCCCTGTAACCATAGCTACAGTTGAAGTCGAAGTTTACATACAGCTTAGCCAAATACATTTAAACTCAGTTTTTCACAATTCCTGATGTTTAATCCTAGTAACAATTCCATGTCTTAGGTCAGTTAGGATCACCACTTTATTTTAAGAATGTGTAATGTCAGAATAATAGTAGAGTGGTTTATTTCAGCTTTTATTTCTTTCATCACATTCCCAGTGGGTCAGAAGTTTACATACACTCAATTAGTATTTGGTAGCATTGCCTTTAGATTGTTTAACTTGGGTCAAACATTTCGGGTAGCCTGCCACAAGCTTACGACAATAAGTTGGGTGAATTTTGTCCAATTCCTCCTGACAGAGCTGGTGTAACTGAGTCAGTTTGTAGGCCTCCTTGCTCGCACACGCTTTTTCAGATCTGACCACAAATTTTCTATAGGATTGAGATCAGGGCTTTGTGATGGCCACTCCAATAGCTTGACTTTGTTGTCCTTAAGCCATTTTGCCACAACTTTGGAGGTATGCTTGGGGTCGTTGTCCATTTGGAAGACCCATTTGCAACCAAGCTTTAACTTCCTGACTGATGTCTTTAGATGTTGCTTCAATATATCCACACAATTTTCCTGCCTCATGATGCCATCAATTTTTTTTGTGAAGTGCAGCAGTCCCTCCTGCAGCAAAGCACCCCCACAACATGATGCTGCCACCCCCGTGCTTCAAACATAACAATGGTCATTATGGCCAAACAGTTCTATTTTTGTTTCATCAGAACAGAGGACATTTCTCCAAAAAGTATGATATTTGTCTCCATGTGCAGTTGCGAACTGTAGTCTGGCTTTTTTATGGCGGTTTTGGAGCAGTGGCTTCTTCCTTGCTGAGCGGCCTTTCAGGTTATGTGGATATAGGACTCGTTTTACTGTGGATATAGATACTTTTGTACTTATGTCCTCCTACATCTTCACAAGGTGCTTTGTTGTTGTTCTGGGATTGATTTGCACTTTTCGCACCAAAGTACGTTCATCTCTAGGAGTCAGAACATGTCTCCTTCCTGAGCGGTATGACGGCTGCGTGGTCCCATGGTGTTTATACTTGCGTACTATTGTTTGTACAGATGGACGTGGTACCTTCATGCGTTTGGAAATTGCTCCTAAGGATGAACCAGACTTGTGGAGGTCTACAGTTATTTTCTTCTGAGGTCTTGGCTGATTTCTTTTGATTTTTCCATGATGTCAAGCAAAGAGGCACTGAGTTTGAAGGTAGGCCATGAAATACATCCACAGGTACACCTCCAATTGACTCAAATGATGTCAAGTAGCCTATCAGAAGCTTCTAAAGCCATGATATAATTTTCTGGAATTTTCCAAGCTGTTTAAAGGCACAGTCAACTTAGCGTATGTAAACTTCTAACCCACTGAAATTGTGATACAGTGAAATAATCTGTCTGTGAACAATTGCTGTAAAAATTACTTGTCATGCACAAAGTAGATGTCCTAACCGACTTGCCAAAACTATAGTTTGTTAACAATACATTTGTGGAGTGGTTGAAAAACAAGTTTTAATGACTCCAACCTAAGTGTACGTAAACTTCCGACTTCAACTGTACCTGGAAGTTGCAATCCCCTCTACGAGCCTTACTTAAACACGGTCTCTGTGGAAGTGTGTAAGAACTCTGACTTGCTGTGTGTCTGTGCAGGTATAACCCAGGACCGTATAAACCGGTGTCGTGGGGCTAAGGAGATGAATATGCTCACAGATCTTCGAGTGCTAGTCCAGAATGGAGCGGACCTGAACGCTCAGGATGACAACGGGGCCACGCTGGTGAGACACTCACATTCAAATAGATGTTTTTTTATTCTTCCCCTCTAATCGAGGACTGATTTTTAGATTTGGGCACCAGGTGGGTACAATTCATTATCAGGTAGAACAGAAAACCAGCGGTACTCTGAACCTTGTAGTGTTGGATTTGAATACCCCTGCTGTAACCCTGAAAACATACCTGGCTGGGGAGATTTTCAGGTCTTGTATTATGATCATATCTTCACTTCACCATTGGGATGAAAGGTTGACTAACAATTCACCTCCAGCTGCACATAGCGGCGGCTAATGGCTATTTGTCGGTGGGGGAGCTGCTACTGGAGCACCGGGCCAAGGTGGAGCAGAAGGACACGGATGGCTGGACACCACTCCACGCCGCCTCCTGCTGGGGACAGGTCAGTATTGTAGTACTCTGAGAACAGTCTAGAATGAAGCCCCCTTTCTCAATGGTGCTAAATGGCTGGCTCACTGACCTGAACATACTGGTGTGTCTGTTTTCCTAGATCCTGATGGTGGAGCAGCTGGTGGCTCATGGGGCCAGTCTCAACACCAAGTCTGTCCTGGAAGAGACGCCGCTGGGTAACAACACCACATGTTTACATTTGAGTCATTTAGCAGACGCTCTCATCCAGAGAGACTTCAGATAGCTAGGTGGGACAACCACATAGAAAGTACACTTTTCCGCAATAACGTGGCTATCAGTAGTCAGCGCTAGATGTGGGTGTCAAGTGCTGGTAATTTAGATTATTTAATTTTTTACATCCTGTAGTTAGACTGTGGGGATGTGATGGGCAATGACACAGAACCCTTGTATAGGTTGACTTATTACCTGTTATCATGATAGATAATAGTCCTCAAATGTTATTGGTCACATACACGTGTTTAGCAGATGTTATTGTGGGTGTCGCGAAATGCTTGTCCTTCTAGTTCCGATAGTCCAGTAATATCTAACAATTTCACAACATATACACACACATCTAAGTAAGGAATGGAATTAAGAATATATAAATATATGGATGAGCAACGTCAGAGCGGCAGACTAAGATACAGTAGAAGACCAAGATGGCACACACAGCATCACCATGTATCAGAGTGTAAGCCTGAATGGGGAAGGATTCAACAGAAATGTCTTCTGCATTTACCCCAACCCCTCTGAATCAGAGAGGTGCGGGGGGCTGCCTTAATGGACGTCATCGGCGCCCGGGGAGCAGTTATTGGTGGTGGTTAACTGTATGGGGATGACATGTCCTGACTCTGTTGTGTTTTCTGTCCGTGGTAGATGTGTGTGCTGACGAGGAGGTGAGAGTCAAGCTGATGGAGCTGAAGCACAAACACGACGCAATCATGAAGAGTCATGACCGACACAAGGGCACCTTGCAGAGACGAGCCTCCAGCACTGGCAGCAGAGGGTGAGTGGGGAGAGGGGGTTGAACAATAGACAATTAGTTCAAGGTTTAAAGATGGAAGGTTAAGAGCAGATGAGGGTTTTGTTAAGACACAGGCAAAGCCTCAGCCTCTTGTCAGTTTGTAGCTGTGTCTATAGTGTCTGTCTTTCGTCCCCCGTCTGAGCAGTAAGGTGGTGCGGCGTGTGAGCGTCAACGAGCGTTCCAGCCTGTACCGGCGGGAGCACCACAAGGAGGCCATGGTGTGGCAGGAGAGAGGCCGGCAGGCCGAACCGCAGGACGACGACGACGAGGACAGACAGACGGACAACGAGCTCCACCAGCACGTTGCCATGGTGAGTAGTACTTTTACTCCTGTCATAGCAACAACACCAGGACAGACAGCTACCATGTTCAGTCGACACTGAGAATAGAGGATATGATTGAGTTGATAGGTGAATGTGTCATATTAACTCTCTGTTGCTCTGGCTTTCTCAGGCTGCAGGTACCATGTCGAGGCTGGAGAATGAGGAGGGAGCGGAGAGGAAGTCTAGTCTGGGGAACGGTGGGACGCCCCTTGCCCTCTCGGCGTCTGTCCCAGGGGAGAAGTGGAGTGGAGGCCGGATGGACCGCAGTGCCTCCTACCAGCTGAGCCCTGCCTCAGGGTCTGGGGAGGAAAGGGACAACATGACCCTGGAGAAATCCCACCAGACTCTAGCGGACCTGAAACGCCAGCGGGCCGCGGCCAAGCTCAACAAGTACCCCGCCCCACCTCTACTCCCTCCCTCAGAGGAGGAACCTCCCTCTCCCACCCCTCTGCAGGAGGTGACCCCCTCCCGAGCTGTCCAGGAGACCCCCAGCACAGAGGTGGCCTTTCCCAGCTCTGTGTACTTCACTCCAGCCAGCGGGGACCCGCCCCTGCTCAAACTACGAGCCCCAGAGGAGGACACGTCCAACAACACCAAGGAGCCCTGCTGTGGAATCATGTAGAGACATACGAACACTCCCAAGCCACAATGTAGAGACACACAAACACTCCCAAGCACCCACTGCCTGACTGGAAATGAGGGGATGTGTAACACTCCTATGTGGCAAACCGATTTCAAGTCAAAACACTACGGTGACCACCAGATATACTTTTAAGGATTCATTGCAGTTTGATTCGTTTGAAGCATATTATTTGGTTCCGTCAATGATATGCCGTTGAATGTTTGGTCTTAACTCCATTTTAGTAAATGTAGTAGTACATTTTATCTTCTTGCACAGATTTATTTTAAACTCTCCTTCTTGAAAAATGTCAAACATTTAATATATGAGCACTTAACATAATGTTCCTCATTGCTCCTCTGAGGGTGTGGCCAGATCCATATATTTCCATATGGATATTTCTCTGAGTCTATTTGGATCTCAGGAGACCTTATATGGCCACCTGGTGGCTTTTTAGGCTGTGTGGAGACCTACAGATACCAGTATTACTCTTGCAATAGCACTGAGTACTTTCCTCTTAAGTCCCTTTTTTCATGTGTGTTTGGGGCAGTTCAATAAGAGTTCTCACACTAGGATGTATCAAGCACATACTGTATGAATTGTTCATCTGACTTCAGTGAATAAGATGTGCTTATTCAAAGCAGAAAGGGGCAAGAGCAGAATGAACCAAACCTGATTATTATGCTTTTTTTCAAGTTGATAATCGGACCAATGAATGATCTTTCCTACTTATGATTGACTGAACATGATTTTAGATGTGCACTGTAACTTGATGTGTACTATTGATTGAAGGGAAGCACAGATTATGATCGAGAGTGAGGCGATTTCCTAAAGTGATTGATACAAAAGGGTACATGATAGCATTTATTGATCTTACAGTGCATCCTGGAAGTATTCAGACCACTTGACTTTTTCCACATTTTGTTTCATTATGGTCTTATTCTAGTTTTTTCTCCCCTCAATCTACAGACAATACCCCATAATGACAAAGCAAATTTATTACAAATAAAAAAAACTGAAATATCACTTTTACACAAGTATTCAGACCCTTTACGCAGTACTTTTTTGAAGAACCTCTGGCAGGGATCACAGCTTTGAGTCTTGGGTATGACGCTACAATGTCATGCTTCAACATAGGGATGGTATTGGCCAGGTGATGAGTGGTGCCTGGTTTCCTCCAGACGTGACGCTTGGCATTCAGGCCAAAGAGTTCAGTCTTGGTTTCATCAGACCAGAAAATAAATATTTTTTCTCATTGTCTGAGTCTTTAGGTGCCTTTTGGCAAACTCCAAGCGGCCTGTCATGTGCCTTTTACTAAGGATTGGCTTCCGTCTGGCCACTCTACCATAAAGGCCAGATTGGCGGAGTGCTGCAGAGCTGGTTGTCCTTCTGGAATGTTCTCCCATCTCCATAGAGGAACTCTGGAGCTCTGTCAGTGACCATCAGGTTCTTGGTCACCTCTTTGACCAAGGCCCTTCTCCCCTTGATTGCTCAGTTTGGCAGGGCGGCCAGCACTAGGAAGAGTGGTGGTGGTTCCAAACTTTTTCCATTTAAGAGTGATTGAGGCCACTGTGTTCTTGGGGACCTTCAACGCTGTGGAAATGTTTTTGTACCCTTCCCAGATTTGTGCCTTGACACAATCATGTCTACTGACAATTCATTCGACTTCATGGCTTGATTTTTGCTCTGACATGCACTGTCAACTGTGGGACCTTAGACAGGTGTGTGTGCTTTTCCAAGTCATGTCCAATTAATTGAATTTACCACGGGTGGACTCCAATCAATATGTAGAAAAATCTCAAGAATGATCAATGGAAACAGGATGCACCTGAGCTCAATTTGTAGTCTCATAGTAAAGGGTCTGAATACTAATGTAAATAAGGTGTTTTTATTTTTCAAAAAAACTGATTTCACTTTGTCATTATGGGGTATTGTGTGTAGATTGATGAGGGAAAATGTTTATATAAGGCTGTAATAAAAAGTGAAGGGGTCTGAATTCTTTCAGAATATACTGTATTTGTTTTCCAGACACTCCAGTCTCTGTCTGACAGGGTACATAAGTGGGATTGTTTTTAAGTTTATTTTTCTCATTGGTTTGAATTTGCATCACATTTAAGTGGAGACAAGTGCTATTGCCCTACCTTTCTCCTGATCAGCATTCATCACTGTTCTTAAAATGATTAATGAACAAAAAAATAATCTACTGTTCCAGTGCACTAAGAAAATTATACATTTTTTTTCTAAATGATTGTAAGAGATTATTATATTTAAATGAAGGTGTTTTTGTCATGATGTTCAATGTTCCTCCTCAGGATGACAACTTTCTCTAGGCATTTCTATTTGAGCACTTTCTATACTCTGAATAGTGATGTATGTCGTGCTCAGTGGCTCCAGTAGGTTGTCTTTAACCATTCCTTCACAACAAACCTTTCCTTCCTAGAAACCAGGATCTACCTTGTCTAAATGAAATGAAGGGGTCATCAAAACACCTGACAGAAATGTATAGAAAACGATCTTGTTTAACCTCGTCAGTGTGATGGTTTATCAACAGTAAGTGCCTTCTGTAGCACAGGAGGTTGGTGGCACCTTAATTGGGAGGCACAGGCTCGGGGTAATGGCTGGAGTGGAATAGGTGGAATGGTATCAAATACATGGTTTCCATGTTTTGATGGTATTCCATTCGCTCCATTCCAGCCATTATTATGAGCCGTTCTCACCTCAGCAGCCTCCACTGTTCTGTAGGGTTGGCAAAGTGAAAAATATAGTGAACAAAAATATAAATGCAACATGTGAAGTGTTGGTTTCATGAGCTGAAATAAAAGATTCCAGAAATGTTCCATATGCAAAAAAAAAGAAGCTTATTTCTCGCTAAATGTGGTGCACAATTTTGTTTACATCCCTGTTAGGAGAAATGCTCACTATGTCAAGATAATCCATCCACCTGACAGGTGTGGCATATCAAGAAGCTGATTAAACAGCATGATAATTACACAGGTGCACCTTGTGCTGGGCACATTTAAAGGATGTCTCAAGTTTGTGGGAATGTGCAATTGGCATGTTGACTGCAGAAAATGACCACCAGAGCTGTTGCCAGAGAATTTCATGTTAATTTCTCTTCCATGAGCATCCTCCAACGTTATTTTAGAGGACTTGGCAGTACGTCCAACCGGCCTTTTTAATTATTTATTTTTTGTATACGACATGGGCTTAGAGTACTTGTGTAGACATTGTCACTTGTTTGTATACGTTGGGAGTCAGGTGGACAGTCATGCTTGCTCTCTTAAAGCGGAAATCCTTAACTAGAGCTTAAGGTGTTCTCCCTGCCACAGTTTCAGTAAAAAGCTGAGGGAGGAGGCTGGAGAAATACAACCACTCTCAAACCATCGACTACGCTATGGATGCAAGGACCATCCATGATATCAAAATGATCGTTTTAACCACATTTTTTGGCTATACAGTGATTCTTTACATTTACTTTGTTTACAAACATTGGAGTAAAACAAGCTTATATTTTGGGTTCTGATGGGGTACGACAGTTGAACTAAGCTCACGGGGCATTTATACGTTATATTCTTCAAGAATCAATGGGTACATATTCATCAGTCCAAAAATGTATGTAGTAACTAAGGAATGCCTCTTTAATAGATATACCGTTGAAGTGGGAAGTTTACATACACCTTAGCCAAATATATTTAAAATCAGTTTTTCACAATTCCTTACATTTAATCCTAGTTAAAAAATACTGTCTTAGGTCAGTTAGGATCACCACTTTATTTTAAGAATGTGAAATGCCAGAATAATAGAGAGAATGATTTATTTCAGCTTTTATTTCTTTCATCACATTCCCAGTGGGACAGAAGTTTACATACACTCAATTAGTATTTGGTAGCATTGCCTTTAAAGCTTCCGACAATAAGTTGGGTGAATTTTGGCCCATTCCTCCTGACAGAGCTGGTGTAACTAAGTCAGGTTTGGAGGCCTCCTTGCTCGCACATGCTTTTTCAGTTCTGCCCACACATTTTTCCAGGATTGAGGTCAGGGCTTTGTGATGGCCACTCCAATAACTTGACTTTGTTGTCCTTAAGCCATTTTGCCACAACTTTGGAAGTATGCTTGGGTTCATTGTCCATTTGGAAGACCCATTTGCAAGACCCATTTGCGGCCACACTTTAACTTCCTGTCCGATGTCTTGAGATGTTGCTTCAATATAACCACACAATTTTCCCTCATGATGCCATCTATTTTGTGAAGTGCACCAGTCCCTCCTGCAGCAAAGCACCCCCACAACATGATGCTGCCACCCCCGTGCTTCACAGTTGGGATGGTGTTCTTCGACTTGCAAGCCTTCCCCTTTTCCTCCAAACATAACGATGGTAATTTTGGCCAAACAGTTCTATTTTTGTTTCATCAGACCAGAGGACATTTCTACAAAAAGTATGATCTTTGTCCCCATGTGCAGTTGCAAACCGTAGTCTGTCTTTTTTATGGTGGTTTTGGAGCAGTGGCTTCATCCTTGCTGAGCGGTCTTTCAGGTTATGTCGATATAGGACTCGTTTTACTGTGGATATAAATACTTCTGTACCTGTTCCCTCCAGCATCTTCACAGGGTCCTTTGCTGTTGTTCTGGGATTGATTTGCACTTTTCGCACCAAAGTACGTTCATCTCTAGGAGACAGAATGCATCTCCTTCCTGAGCGGTATGACAGCTGCGTGGTCCATGGTGTTTATATTTGCGTACCATTGTTTGATGAACTGCTACATTACTGTACCAAAAACCGGTAGGGCAACGCTGAGCGAAGAGAACCATGCTGCTCAACATTCACACCAGTTTCCTCTCTATTGAACATGAATGTAGCTGCACTGAGTAAAGGAATGGTTGTTGAAGTATTGAAGGTGCATATAGTTGTCTTTCCTGTTCAGCAGGTACAGGGGATGCATTTTGTTCCGTGGGAGGGGAAGTGGAAGGACTCCATGCTGTATAAACTCTGACTGACCAAGGACCGACTGTAGTGCCATAACAGGTGTTGTTTTTGTACCTTCTTTCCCTTTGTTTAATTTCCTATTTGATCACTTTACTACAAATCTACAGCTTTATGTAAATATTTCAGAATAAATATGTTATGTCAAACTTCAGTCTGTTCTTTTCCTTGTGCATTTGATGTGCTGCATTCAGGTTTACATATGGACGCAGAAAACATTATCCCCTAGTGGTGGAATTGTGCAGTGTCTTGGCAAAGAAGATCTTCCATTCAACACACACACACACACACACACACACACACACACACACACACACACACACACACACACACACACACACACACACACACACACACTGTACTGATTGTAACAGCCCAGTCTGTGCAACAATGGCATTCCAGTGCCCAGCCGACATCCAGGCAATACCGGTCTCTTCCCCTGACCGACCCTGACTCACCCTGACACACCGTTGTTGTCTCTGTGTTGTGTAAAGACACGTGGTTGCAGAAAGTATACATCAGCGTGGACGTGAGGTGAGTGGTGTGAGGCTGAGGGGTGATATTCCACCACATGGTGAAAGATGGATATACCCTGCAGTGTAGACCCCTAGTAATTGGCACATTGCCTGCCCTTCAGTCTATACCTGCCACAACTACCACCCCTCTCTTAGTTTCTGTGCTGACTTTGCCCTTGACAACACTTGATTATCGTGAGTCTTTTACAGGATGAGGAGGTGAGCCATCAACCCAGTGGTGGAGTTCGTTGGATGGTGTGACTGCTCCTACTTAGACCTTGATGTCAATAAAACCAAGGATATGGCTATTGATTTCCGGAGTAGCTCACTGCCTCCAATGCAGGCTAATAGATGGTGAGCCAGTTGATACCGTTGATCGGTGTGAATATCTTGGCACTTTCCTTGACAGAAAACTGAGTTTTGAGGCCAATGTGGATGCTATCTGTGCAAAGGGATATCAATGCTTGTTCTTCCTGAGGAAACTCTGCCGTTTCAGAGTGGATAAGACCCGATGACCATCTTTTACAGATTGTTCATTGATTCCATTTTAACATTCAACATCATCTGCTGTTTTGGTAATCTAACTTAGAGTAAGAACAGGCTGGATAACATTATGAAAGTAGCAGGATCGTTGGTAGGCAAGGCCGGGCGGTCTTATTTGGGGCCTCAGGGCACCAACCTCCAGGGGGCCCCCAAACATGTAGTCATGAGGCTGAGTGGACATTTTGCAGTTTTAAACCTAATTTCCTGCAATTCTACACATTTTACCATTGCTTATGATGTGTTCCTATGTGACCAACCGGCTCGATTTGGTCTTATGTTGCAACATTTGAGATTTGTGTTTTTTTACATTGGATAAAAGTAGAGACTCAGAGCTAGAAAATGGTACATCATACACTACAGTTGAGGAACAATGGGAAAGTAATTCTGCTTTGGAAGTTGATAAATTTGTAACCCCACTTTTGAGAAATTTTCCTTTGAATATTTTGGTACTGCTACTGGACAGCTGTTCTTTGTCTACACCCATTCAGCATCGTTCACACCCTCTTAAGCCTTAGGCCCACCCATCTCTAAAAGGATTCACATGTGAGGACGTGCTAAACAGAGTGAGTACAGTAGTGTACTGAAAACCAAAGATTTCAAGACGAAAGGCTGGTTTATATTACTTCTATTGACATGTCCATATGCAGTTGTCGCAGTGACATCATGAACATTGTCGTCCAACATGAAACTTGATGTTGTTGTTATGAAAAAATATAAACACAAACATGAGAGGCTGAATGTTATCAGCAGCCTGGTGTTCCAAAATAGCAATACTGGTGTATTTTAACACCAATAAACCCATCTGTTTAAAAAATAATTTAGTATATGTCAATCAAGCAAACCAGGCAACTAAAAGCAACTTTCTAAACATTAGCTAACATATATAGCTGACAACGTCTTAACATTTGCTCATTTGTATTCATTATTACAGGAAAAAAAACTCACAAGATCATTATTTATAAGTTCATGGTGAGATAATTACAGAAAATAGCTTAAGGTTGTGAGCGTGACGAAATAAAAGCAGGGCATTCTACCGGAGAATTTTAAAACTTGCACACTGTCTCGTTGGCCTAACGTTATATCCTAATTTGACTTTGGTGCAGGTCATGTTGTTCTTCACATTACAGTCTCACACTATATCAAATAAAATCAAATTTTATTTGTCACATGCACAGGATACAGACGTTGTAAATGGTACAGTGAAATGGTTACTTACATAGTGGAGTCTTTTGGTTAGACATGTAGGTAGGTAGGTAGCTAGTAACGTTATGAACCATAATCCCAACTCATAACGTTACTGAATCTACAGGTAGCTAAAGCTAACCAAGTAGGTTTAATGTTAGCTAAAGCTAACCAAGTTGGTTTAATGTTAGCTTGACAGCTAACGTTAGGCAATAACTAGCAATGCAAATGGCTCTGGGATACAAATAATATTACTTCACAGATCATTCACATAACATTAGCTAGCTTACAGTACACTTTAACTTGCAATGAAAATGACTATCTGACAAAAATAGAAACATATAACATCAGAAAATGTAGCTAGTTAGACTCTCTTACCCGTCCGTATACATGGATGAACACTTCTCCCTCTCTGTCACAGATGCCATGGTTGCCTTTAGTTTGAAAATGTAATCCGGAGATAGGTGTTTTATACAACAGCCTTTGTGTGTTCTCTTTTTGAATCCCTCCGAATATTTGCCATCAAACGCCTGAATTTCTCCTTAGCTATCATACTCTGCTTCCACCGGGCATTCCACTGATTTCAAAACTCTGTCCTCCAGAAAGTGAAGAGTGGAGAGCATTAGCAACATTATCACAGTTCTTCGTGATATCTTTCAAAAAAGCTGTGTTAGAAAGGATTACCTACATATACTGAGCAGCTCATGTTATGAACAGAAGCGGGCTACATGGCAGACCAATCCGAACTCATCTCTCGGCATGTCCAGCCCATCCATTATCTCAGCCAATCATGGCTAGCGAGAAGGCTCCTGACTTTTTCCGTTGCTAAACCAACTAAGCTCGTGATATAACAATTTTATTTGTATTTACATATGGCATACAAGTTTGTTTATTTAGGCACATGAAAGTTCACATGTTTCAGAAGGCATTCCTGGCAAAAAATGAATTTTGATGTTTACGTTCAAATGCCTCCTGTGAAGTAGTGATACACGACATACGCCTAGTTTCCTGAAATGAGTCAAATATGCTATCTTTGGCCCCCCCCCCCCCCCCCCCAAAAATAAAGAAATACTGTTTATTTTTTGGGGGGTGGTGGTTAGGGGCTCCCTGGAGGTTGGGCATGTACCCTGCATGCCCGTTTGGTAATCCGGCCCTGTTGGTAGGAACTTAACTGGCCTTTTCTCACCTGTATCAGACACAAGGCATATGCATGGTGCAATCCAAGAGTGACTCCCACCATCCCTTGTTTGATTAATTCATGTTGATTCTCTCAGGGTGCAGATATAGACTCCCAAACTTTAAAACAAATTGGTCTAATCGCTCCTTCGTGCCAGCTGCTATCAGCGTTCTCAATAAGCTGTAGTAGTTTCGGTAGTTGTGCACGTACAGAGCCTTGCAAAAGTATTCAGACCCCTTGGATTTCTTCACATTTTATTGTTACAAGGTGGGCTTAACATTTATTTAATTGTCATTTTTTCATCAATCTACAACAAAATACTCTGTAATGTCAAAGTGGAAGACAAATTATATGTTTTTAAAGATGAATAAAAAATGCATTACTTTTAAATATAGTTGTAGCATAAGTATTCAGCCCCTTTGTTTAGGCAAGCATCAATTAGTTCAGGAGTCAAATTTTACTTTACAAATCACATAATAAGTTACATGGACTCACTCTGTGCAGCGGTTAAGAATGTTGGGCCAGTAACCGAAAGGTCGCTGGTTTGAATCCCTGAGCTGACATGGTGAAAAATCTGGCGATGTGCTTTTGAGCAAGGCACTTAACCCTAATTGCTCTAGGTTCAATAATGGCTGATCCCTGGAGGAGACCTCACTCTCTGAGTGTGTCTCAGGGGGAGTGGGATATGCAAAAAAATACAATTTTGACATGATTTTTTAAGGACTAAACCTTCCTCTGTCCCCCATGCATACAACATCTGTAAGGTCCCCCTAGTCAAATGTTGAATTTCAAGCACAGATTCAACTACAAAGACCAGGAAGCATTTTGGAGGCCTCATAAAGAAGAACAATGGTAGATGGTTAACAATAACAAATCAGACATTGAATATCTCTTTAAGCATGGTCAAGTTAATAATTATGCTGTGGATTATATATTAAACCACCCAGACACATCAAAGACACAGTCGTCCTTCTGAACTGACTTGCTGAACAGGAATTAAACTGCTCAGGAATGTTACCATGAGGCCGTTGGTAATCTTAAAACAGCTACAGAGTTGTCTGTGATGGTAGAAAACTGAGGATGGATCAACAACATTGTAGTGACTCCACAATAATGACCTAAATGAAAGTGTGAAAACAAGTGAAAACAAAAATACAATGCATTTTGTATGCAACAAGGTACTAAAGTAATACTGCAACAAAAAAAACACAACAAAGGAATACTAATTTTGTCCTAAATGCAAAGCATTACGTTTAGGCCAAATACAACACAACACATCACTGAGTAACTGCCTCCTTCTTTTCAAGCTTGGTGGTGACTGTATCATGGTATGGGTATGCTTGACATCGGCAAATCCTGGGGAGTTTTTCAGGATAAAAACTAACGGGATAGAGCTAAGAACAGAAATAATCCTAGAGGAAAACCTGCTTCAGTCGGCTTTACACCAGAGACTGGTAGAGAAATTGACCTTTCAGCAGGACAATAACCTGAAACACAAGGCCAAATCTACACTTGCTTACCAAGAAGACCGGAACATTCACTGAGTGGCCAAGTTACAGTTTTGACTTAAATCTCCTTGAAAATCTATGGTAAGACTTGAAAATTGCTGTCTAGCCATGATCCCCAAAATCTTAACAGAGCTTGAAGAATTTTGAAAAGAATAATGGCAAATATTGCATAATCCAGGTGTGCAAAGCTCTTATAGACTTACCCAAGTAGACTCACAGCTGTAGTCAATGCCAAAGGTGTTTCTAACATGTATTAACTCAGGGAGCTGAATACTTATGCAACGATTATATTTCAATTATTTTATTTCTATTAGTCTGTTTTTTTTTTAATGAATTTTTCTTCCACTGACCTTAGAGTACTTTGTGTAGATTGCTGACCAAAAAAAATGACAATTTAATATACACTGCTCAAAAAAATAAAGGGAACACTTAAACAACACAATGTAACTCCAAGTCAATCACACTTCTGTGAAATCAAACTGTCCACTTAGGAAGCAACACTGATTGACAATAAATTTCACATGCTGTTGTGCAAATGGAATAGACAAAAGGTGGAAATTATAGGCAATTAGCAAGACACCCCCAATAAAGGAGTGGTTCTGCAGGTGGTGACCACAGACCACTTCTCAGTTCCTATGCTTCCTGGCTGATGTTTTGGTCATTTTTGAATGCTGGCGGTGCTTTCACTCTAGTGGTAGCATGCGACGGAGTCTACAACCCACACAAGTGGCTCAGGTAGTGCAGCTCATCCAGGATGGCACATCAATGCGAGCTGTGGCAAGAAGGTTTGCTGTGTCTGTCTGCGTAGTGTCCAGAGCATGGAGGCGCTTCCAGGAGACAGGCCAGTACATCAGGAGACGTGGAGGAGGCCGTAGGAGGGCAACAACCCAGCAGCAGGACCGCTACCTCCGCCTTTGTGCAAGGAGGAGCAGGTGGAGCACTGCCAGAGCCCTGCAAAATGACCTCCAGCAGGCCACAAATGTGCACATGTCTGCTCAAATGGCCAGAAACAGACTCCATGAGGGTGGTATGAGGGCCCGACGTCCACAGGTGGGGGTTGTGCTTACAGCCCAACACCGTGCAGGACGTTTGGCATTTGCCAGAGAACACCAAGATTGGCAAATTCGCCACTGGCACCCTGTGCTCTTCACAGATGAAAGCAGGTTCACACTGAGCACATGAGTACATGTGACAGACGTGACAGAGTCTGGAGACGCCGTGGAGAACGTTCTGCTTCCTGCAACATCCTCCAGCATGACCGGTTTGGCGGTTGGTCAGTCATGGTGTGGGGTGGCATTTCTTTGGGGGGCCGCACAGCCCTCCATGTGCTCGCCAGAGGTAGCCTGACTGCCATTAGGTACCGAGATGAGATCCTCAGACCCCTTGTGAGACCATATGCTGGTGCGGTTGGCCCTGGGTTCCTCCTAATGCAAGACAATGCTAGACCTCATGTGGCTGGAGTGTGTCAGCATTTCCTGCAAGAGGAAGGCATTGATGCTATGGACTGGCCCGCCCGTTCCCCAGACCTGAATACAATTGAGCACATCTGGGACATCATGTCTCGCTCCATCCACCAACGCCACGTTTCACCACAGACTGTCCAGGAGTTGGCGGATGCTTTAGTCCAGGTCTGGGAGGAGATCCCTCAGGAGACCATCCCCCACCTCATCAGGAGCAGGCCCAGGCGTTGTAGGGAGGTCATACAGGCACGTGGAGGCCACACACACTACTGAGCTTTATTTTGACTTGTTTTAAGGACATTACATCAAAGTTGGATCAGCCTGTAGTGTGGTTTTCCACTTTCATTTTGAGTGTGACTCCAAATCCAGACCTCCATGGGTTGATAAATTTGATTTACATTGATCATTGATCATTTTTGTCCTTCAGGTGCCTCCTCCTAACACCAAGCCTCCTGTAGGTCTCCCCAGCCTGGTGGGTCCTGTGGCAGCCCCATGCACCAGGCTGTCTCTCCGTTTCCTCCCTACAGGTGTGCCCGTCTGCCCAGCGCCATCTGAGCTGTCCGTCTGCCCAGCGCCATCTGAGCTGCCCGTCTGTCCAGCGCCATCTGAGCCGCCCGTCTGTCCTGAGCCGTCAGAGCCGCCCGTCTGTCCTGAGCCGTCAGAGCCGCCCGTCTGTCCTGAGCCGTCAGAGCCGCCCGTCTGTCCTGAGCCGTCAGAGCCGCCCGTCTGTCCTGAGCCGCTAGAGCCGCCCGTCTGTCAGGAGCCGCCAGAGCCATCCGCCAGTCAGGAGCCGCCAGAACCGCCCGCCAGTCAGGAGCCGCCAGAGCCGCCCGCCAGTCAGGAGCCGCCCGCCAGTCAGGAGCCGCCCGCCAGTCAGGAGCCGCCCGCCAGTCAGGATCTGCCCGTCAGTCCGGAGCCGCCCCTCAGTCCGGAGCCGCCCCTCAGTCCGGAGCCGCCCCTCAGTCCGGAGCCGCCCCTCAGTCCGGAGCTGCCCCTCCGTCCAGTGGCGCCCTCTAGGATGGTCTTCAGTCCGGGACCCGCTGCAAGGATCCCCGCTCCAGAGGCGCCACCAAAGCAGGTTATGACTATGGTGGAGTGGGGTCCACGTCCCGCGCCGGAGCCGCCACCGCGGACAGATGCCCACCCAAATCCTCCCCTATAGGTTTAGGTTTGCGGCCGGAGTCCGCACCTTGAGGGGGGGGGGGGGGGGGGGGGGGGATACTGTCACGCCCTGACCATAGTTTGCTTTGTATGTTTTATGTTTTGTTTGGTCAGGGTGCGATCTGAGTGGGCATTCTATGTTGTATGTCTGGTTTGTCTATTTCTATGTGTTTGGCCTGATATGGTTCTCAATCAGAGACAGGTGTTTTGCGTTGTCTCTGATTGGGAACCATATTTAGGTAGCCTGTTTTCTGTTGGGGTTTGTGAGTGATTGTCTATGTGTAATGTTTGTGTCAGCACTATTGTTATTTAGCTTCACGGTTGTCACTTTGTTGTTTTTGTAGTGTTCAGTTTCTTTCATTAAATAATGACGAACACTTACCTCGCTGCGTACTGGTCCTACGATCCGTCCTACTACTCCTCGTCAGAGGAGGAAGACGAAAGCCGTGACAGTCTCAATGTAATCAAGGTATGAAATGATTGTTATTTTCAAGTACAGTCTCTTTCTGGACTTAGTTGTGGTCAATTTGCAGTGTACAAATTATTATAATTATGTTCTGGCCCCCCGACCATCCTGTCCGACAAAAATCGTTCCGTGACTAAATCTAGTTGCCTACCCCTGACCTTTTGAGCTTTAGATTTGAGCTATGCAAGTCAACATATTGGAGGGATGCATACTTGCTAATTGGAGTCCCCATGGCCCATATGGAGAATAGGAGTAGTAGTAGTAGTAGTAGTAGTAGTAGTAGTAGTAGTAGTAGTAGTGGTAGTGGTAGTGGTAGTAGTAGTAGTAGTAGTAGTAGTAGTAGTAGTGGTAGTGGTGGTAGTAGTGGTAGTAGTAGTAGTAGTAGTAGTAGTAGTAGTAGTGGTAGTGGTAGTGGTAGTAGTAGTAGTGGTGGTAGTAGTAGTAGTAGTAGTAGTAGTGACATAGTTTGAGAACAGTATGTTGTATGACCAACTGTAAAATGGGTGGTACAAGAACGTCACTGGGCCTGGGAGAATCACATGGTTGCGTGCCCACCATGTGAGGAGGGATCAAATGTCTTTTCCACCCACAGAGACACACGCATACATTCCACCTCCTTGGACTGTATGTTCCACGTCTGCCACTCCCCTCCTAGAATGCTTGCTGATCCTAGACCAGTTGACACAGTGAATGGGAATATAATAAGACAGTGAAAACTGAGCACAGAACAGTCCAAAATGTGGCTGCTGGTTTTGAAATACAGCCCAGTTCATCCACTCTCATGCGGGTCAAAGGCCAGGCAGAGTGGTTCTTATTTCGCTCCTCAGTTTTAACAGCCGCTGTTCTTGAAAAGGCCAGAATCGGTCACTGGGGGCGGGGAGAAGACATGACATCACAGACTTAGACCAGGTCTGTCCTATGTCCTGGTTGTCAGGGTAAGGTGGAGACAGAACGACCAAAGACAGACTGACTGACTGACAGGGATATACAGAGAGAACCCTTGTGCTTTTACTGACCACTGATTGACCATTGGCTAGTGGCTACATCCACAGAGAGGATACCGTTCTCTGGTGAGTGTTGAGTTGTTTCACTGTGATTTAATTGTAGGAGTGAAGGTCTCATAGGAAAGGCATGGATTAGACTGGAGGGTTGCAGAGGTTATGCAGTGTGCTGTCATGTCCCTGGTCAGACCAGAGCACTGTTAGGCATGCTGAAAATGTCTGATTTCAGCTAACCAACACATGTAACACAGGGTAACAGAGGACTGGGCCTGTAACTTATGTAAACACAATTGTTATAAAGGATATGCCTTATTTATACCAGAGTACCAGTGGAATAATCAATGTAATAATTATGTAGCATGTAAATAAACACAGTTACCCTAGAGTAGTAACTATGCAATGTTACATTTTTCTTAGGACTGTTTAAATCGAACGCATTTGACGATTTGTCAAATATTTTCAGAGGAGCATTGTACTACTGACGTGTGACCTGAATAATTGCAAACTTATCATAATCCGCAGTGTTTCTCACAGGAGTTATTTAGGACAAGGAGGAGTCAGGTTAGGATGTTGACATTGAAGGGAATGGTTTGATATTGATGTGTGCAGGGGGATGGGTGGGAGTGTTGTCGTGGTACCCAAGAACATACGCATATCCAGGTACTTTCTGCAGGTGCTGGAATTGTAGGCGAACTCATGGAAAACAGAAAAGAAAACGCTGCACACTGTTGCTCATGCTCCCAGGTGATATTTATTTACAACAACGTTTCGACCCCTAGGTTTTCATCAGGCATCCATATCCCAGGTGGGGGTGGAAGGTCCTATATATAGGGGCAGTACTCAGTGACATCACTTCCTGAAATAGGAGGTAAAAAATGTATAACAGTTTCACAATAAACATTCAATGTATCAGAATATATGATCATACACAGGGAATGTGATCAATATTTACAGTAATGTGCATACACATACCAACATTCACTTAGGATGAAAAAACCCCCACACAATTCTGACATTGAAACTATAAAAACCTTTTAAAGAAAAGTGGGACATGACCCTGGGGTGGGGATGTGGCATCCATTGTGTATACATTTGGCCAGGCAGTAAAAGTAACACTACACTCCTGGGTGGGAAGAGGAGGGCTGAGATGTCCCAATTGAGAGCACACAGCGTGCTCTGCCACAGAGGAATTTGTAGGCCTTTCGGTGCTGTGCAATTCTGGAAAGCAATGTAAAAGAGCAAAAATAGAATGTCTGCCAACACGCCTCTCCTTTTTCAGTCTCCATGGCAATAATATTAATCCTTCAATGAAATGGTAATGTTTTTAACCTTTGAGCATTGAAAATCACTTCCCTAAAGGTTTTGTTATTATCTATAATTATCTTTTACAAATAATTTGTGTCACAAGTGTTCTCCACCCCAGCTATTTGGTCAGAATATTCCAGCCTATGTAAGTACCTAGCTACTTAGAAAACAACAGCCCCAGAATTCCCATGTGAATCAATTACTAGAATTTGAATAGTATGAAAACTGGTTGAGTTTGAACACTTCTCTGTCCATC
Source organism: Salvelinus fontinalis (assembly GCF_029448725.1). Taxonomy (NCBI): domain Eukaryota; kingdom Metazoa; phylum Chordata; class Actinopteri; order Salmoniformes; family Salmonidae; genus Salvelinus; species Salvelinus fontinalis. The sequence continues at coordinate 31,315,696 of NC_074689.1, forward strand.
ATCTCAGGCACCCAGAACCAAATCCCACATGTATTAGTCTGTTACGAGAGACCATCATCTTGTGTCGGGGAAGTAAATAACAGATTAAGAATTAAAAGGGCATATTTGTAAACAATGGAGAAAAGTTTATATTTTGTTTTCTGATTGACAGTCGAACTAACCACATGAGACATTTATAAGTTTGATTCTTTAAGAATCAATGGCTATATCATTAGTTGAAAAGTACAGGACTGGATGTAGGCCTACAAATCCCAGATTGCCCATTGTTCACATTTTTTTCTCTCACAGGCCTCATGCTCAGAAGCTAGCTAAAGTGAAGGGCTGGAATGGAATAATAGAAGGGTATCAAACATATGGAAACCACATCTTTGACTCAGCTCCATTTATTCCATTCCAGCCATTACAATGAGCCCGTCCTGGTGGCTTCGCCTCTCCCTGTCTGTTATTAAATACCACAAGTCTAAACGAGGCGTGAAAACCTCCTTATAAAAACATTGACTGTTGTAGCCCAACCGGCCGCCAGAGAGCGCTATTATTCCATAAACCAAGTAAAATGAATAATAGCACCATCTCCCGGCAGGTTGGGCAATGACGTTGGAGGGGGGGGTTTGTCTCTGACTGTAGCCAACCATAATCTTTGTGTGGCGGAAAAGTTGTTTGAGAAAATCACAGCCTGTTGAAGACCTGGAACTGACGAAACGACGGTTTGGTCGCGCGTTTTGGGTGGTTATGGTAAGACATGATGACAAAACTGTTTTGAATCCAGTTTATGTCACTGAAAGAAAGTTTGACTAATAGTGTAAAGGATTTAACTCCGGGTCTTTGACTTGTGCACACATGTATGTAGTGTGTCTTCTCCAGTGCAACGATGTTCGCATACCGCGTGCGTGCGCTCTTGGCAACAATAATACTGGTTTTGGCAAGTACTGTACAAACTCGTGTGGTGTGCATTGGTGGTTTCACACTTCAAACTAACCAATCACTCTTCGTTCTTTCTTCTCTGCGTTCTCTTAAATTTCACAGAATATTTCGTGGGCTATCAGCGGAACAGAGTGTGAGCTCCAGAAACCGAACATGACTGAAAATGGACTTGGGAACCGGGTGCTTAACATGGACACCATGAACCCGAATGTAAAGCGGGTTGAGTATGCTGTCCGTGGTCCAATAGTGCAACGCGCAGTGCAGATTGAAAAGGAGCTCAAAGAGGTACAGTACGTGTGTACTGTTGGACAGAGATCGAGATTTGCATGTGGCTGGCCTTTTTCTTGAGAAATGGGACAGCCCAGGTGACATGGAGCAAATTACCAGATGTCAGTGGGAAGCTGCCCATTAACCAACCTAATGTAGCAGGCGTAAAATAAACTTTGCCGTAAACCATGATCGGACTGGGATGAGTAAAGATTAAAAGTTAAAACCCACTGGGTTCCTCAGAAGCGTCACTTACACGCAGAATGAGTTGGGACATAGGTTGACTGAAAGTCTGACATAGCCTATATACTAACTTTTCATGCATTGAGTGTGCACAAACAGTATAGAGCTGTGTGATGATAGTGCACTCTGGTGACATTGGTGATCCTATGATATGTGCCATTCTTTCCTTAGAGAACACACAAGTATGCAAAGGATACTGATCTTTATGCGGGACTGCCCTGAAACTAATGCTCACTCTTTTGGAGAAGCTGACCCTGAACCACAACATTGTTTTAAAGGCAGTAGTCTCCTAAAGCAGTGGTTTCAAACCTTTTTCTGGTACTGTACCACCAACTGATTTTTGCTTTGCCCGGAGTATCCCTGAAGTATGAGTCATGATTGGCTGAGAGAAATTGATTATGATAAAATTGTGGTACTGTTTTTTTTGGACTTCAGTGCGGCTTTTGACATTATCGACCATAGTCTGCTGCTGGAAAAACGTATGTGTTATGGCTTTACATCCCCTCCTATTTTGTGGATGAAGAGTTACCGATCTAACAGTACACAGAGGGTGTTCTTTAATGGAAACCTCTCCAACATAATCCAGTTAGAATCAGAATTCCCCAGGGCAGCTGTCTAGGTCCCTTTTTTCAATCTTTACTAATTACATTTGAGTAAAGCCAGTGTGTCTATGAGTAAAGCCAGTGTGTCTATGAGTAAAGCCAGTGTGTCTATGAGTAAAGCCAGTGTGTCTATGAGTAAAGCCAGTGTCTCTATGAGTAAAGCCAGTGTCTCTATGAGTAAAGCCAGTGTCTCTATGAGTAAAGCCAGTGTCTCTATGAGTAAAGCCAGTGTCTCTATGAGTAAAGCCAGTGTCTCTATGAGTAAAGCCAGTGTCTCTATGAGTAAAGCCAGTGTCTCTATGAGTAAAGCCAGTGTCTCTATGAGTAAAGCCAGTGTCTCTATGAGTAAAGCCAGTGTCTCTATGAGTAAAGCCAGTGTCTCTATGAGTAAAGCCAGTGTGTCTATGAGTAAAGCCAGTGTGTCTATGAGTAAAGCCAGTGTGTCTATGAGTAAAGCCAGTGTGTCTATGAGTAAAGCCAGTGTGTCTATGAGTAAAGCCAGTGTCTCTATGAGTAAAGCCAGTGTCTCTATGAGTAAAGCCAGTGTCTCTATGAGTAAAGCCAGTGTCTCTATGAGTAAAGCCAGTGTCTCTATGAGTAAAGCCAGTGTCTCTATGAGTAAAGCCAGTGTCTCTATGAGTAAAGCCAGTGTGTCTACGCATGCGGATGGCTCAACACTATCCATGTCCACTACTACAGTGAGTGAAATCAGTGCAACACTTAACAAAGCGTTGCAGTTCGTTTCAGAATGGCTGGCGAGGAATTAGTTAGTCCTAAATATTTAAAAAACTAAAAGCATTGTATTTGGGACAGATCATTCACTAAACCCCAAACCTCAACTAAATCTTGTAATAAATAATGTGGAAATTGAGCAAGTTGAGGTGACCAAACTGCTTGGAGTAACCCTGGATTGTAAACTATCTGTCATGGTCAAAACATGTTGATACAACAGTAGCTAAGATGGGGAGAAGTCTGTCCATAATAAAGCGCTGCTCTGCCTTTTTAACAACACTATCAACAAGGCAGGTCCTACAGGCCCTAGTTTTGTCGCACCTGGACTACTTTTCAATCGTGTGGTCAGGTGCCACAAAGAGGGACCTCGGAAAATTACAATTGGCTCCGAATAGGGCAGCATGGCTGCCCCTTAAATATACACAGAGAGTTAATATTAGTGGATGAGAGATTGACTTCATCACCACTTGTTTTTGTAAGAAGTGTTGACATGCTGAATGCACCGAGGTGTCTGTTTAAACTACTAGCACACAGCTCAACACGAATGCATACCCCACATGACACGCCACCAGAGGTCTCTTCACAACCCCCAAATCAAGAACAGACTATGGGAGGTGCACAGTACTACATAGAGCCATGACTACGTGGAACTCTATTCCAAATCAGGTAACTGATGCAAGCAGTATATAAAAACAGATAAAAATACACCTTATGGAACAGCGGGGACTGTGAAGAGACACACACACGTACACATGGATGTTGTATTGTAGATATGTGGCAGTAAAGTAGTGGCCTGAGGGAACACACTTAATGTGTTGTGAAAAGTGTTATGAAATGTAATATTTTAAATTGTATATAGTTGCCTTAATGTTCCTGGACCCCAGGAAGAGTAGTTGCTGCCTTGACAGGAAATAATGGGGATCCTTAATAAATACAAATACCCCTGAAGTACCCCCTCATGTACATTTTACCAGAAGCTCTATTGTCTCATAAGTCTTCTCAAGTACCTTCCTGGATAGCCATGTACCTCCAGGGGTCTTTGTCATTCACTCCTAAGGCCTGAGGTGGGGATGGTTACCAAACTAGAGTGGATTGATTCAGAGTAGAATTGAGTATACACCCTTCCTCTCTTTTGTCTGTGAATTGTCTCCTTCACTTGGGCTAGTCTGAAGCCATGTGGAGCAGTTCACTGGGCCCTGTGCCAACAGCTAAACCCTGTCGAGCAGGTGCCCATTGTGACATCACCACCCCTATGCTTCTCTTTGAGGAGCGCCATACTGTAGGGTGCTCAGGTTTTGCAGAAAGTAAAGTTATGTCTAAAGTTCAACACCACAATATCCCCAACAGTGTTCTCCCTCCCTTCAGACATACTTTATGTGTAATATCCTTTCCATGTTTCAGTTATAACAGGGCTCAAAGAATACAATGATTGCCTAATTTTAATGTTGAGATTCAACTTGACAAATGTTATTGGATATGTTATAGAAGCTTACTAGCATTCACATGGAGTGGGATATGCCCATCCCATTGGCTGGTATGCTGAGAGACTTCCTGTCAGTGACACTTACTGATAACTCAGCAAAACAGATGGGACTAAGGTCAGTCTGGTTTGAAGTGGAATGGCTGATACATTCACCTCAGACTGGTCAGTCATTTATTCCTAGGCTGCATCCAAAGACTGGTGTATAGTGATTGGGTTTGGAATTTTATAGCCTACTTTCCAGTGACTTTCCAGAAAAAAAAGCAAATTTCATAAAACTGAAGTATTAGGTCAATATAATTGGGCCAATTTGTTTTGGTCAGTGCTATCCGGAATCCTTGGTACATTCCTACCTTAACCCCTACCATTACCCTACCCGAACCTTAACCCCTATCGATAGCCTAAACCTTACCGAACCTTAACCCCTACCATTAGCCTAACCCTTACCGAACCTTAACCCTTACCATTACCCTAACCGAACCTTAACCCCTACCATTAGCCTAACCCTTACCGAACCTTAACCCCTACCATTAGCCTAACCCTTACCAAACCTTAACCCCTACCATTAGCCTAACCCTTACCAAACCTTAACCCCTACCATTAGCCTAACCCTTACCAAACCTTAACCCCTACCATTAGCCTAACCCTTACCAAACCTTAACCCCTACCATTAGCCTAACCCTTACCAAACCTTAACCCCTACCATTAGCCTAACCCTTACCAAACCTTAACCCCTACCATTAGCCTAACCGAACCTTAACTCCTACCATTAGCCTAACACTTACCGAACCTTAACCCCTACCATTAGCCTAACCCTTACCAAACCTTAACCCCTACCATTAGCCTAAACCTTACCGAACCTTAACCCCTACCATTAGCCTAACCCTTACCAAACCTTAACCCCTACCATTAGCCTAACCCTTACCAAACCTTAACCCCTACCATTAGCCTAACCCTTACCAAACCTTAACCCCTACCATTAGCCTAACCCTTACCAAACCTTAACCCCTACCATTAGCCTAACCCTTACCAAACCTTAACCCCTACCATTAGCCTAACCCTTACCAAACCTTAACCCCTACCATTAGCCTAACCCTTACCAAACCTTAACCCCTACCATTAGCCTAACCCTTACCAAACCTTAACCCCTACCATTAGCCTAACCCCTACCATTAGCCTAACCCTTACCAAACCTTAACCCCTACCATTAGCCTAACCCTTACCAAACCTTAACTCCTACCATTAGCCTAACCCTTACCAAACCTTAACCCCTACCATTAGCCTAACCGAACCTTAACCCCTACCATTAGCCTAAACCTTACCGAACCTTAACCCCTACCATTAGCCTAACCCTTACCAAACCTTAACCCCTACCATTAGCCTAACCCTTACCAAACCTTAACCCCTACCATTAGCCTAACCCTTACCAAACCTTAACCCCTACCATTAGCCTAACCCTTACCAAACCTTAACCCCTACCATTAGCCTAACCCTTACCAAACCTTAACCCCTACCATTAGCCTAACCCTTACCAAACCTTAACCCCTACCATTAGCCTAACCCTTACCAAACCTTAACCCCTACCATTAGCCTAACCGAACCTTAACCCCTACCATTAGCCTAACCCTTGCCGAACCTTAACCCTTACCGTAACCATTTTAAATATCAACTTCAATGGGGTAGTGTCTCAAGGATTCCGAATAGCACGGATCAATTTGTTTTGGGGCTAGCTAGTAGCTATGCCTGTGTGTCTGGTTGCCACAACAAGGGTCTTTTCATGATGGTGATCAATGAGAGTGCTTAGTTTAGCCTCAATGAGGTTTCTATGGCGACCTACCTCCATTCCCAGGCTTTGCTGTGAAGAACTGAAAATAACATTTTATCAAATGCCCTTATCCGGAGTGTCTCACAGCAAGAGCACATAACAAGGGGATTAAAGCATACAAATGTAAGGCATGGGTGTATGTCACTTTTGATACATTTGTCTAGAACTTGCAATGCATGCATTTCACTGATAAAGCTATAGTGAATAGAGTTGTGTCCTGGTCTCAATTGGCCGGTCCAGAGCCCTGTTGTCAGTGCCTGGTGCTGAACAGGAGAACAGAGAGCTGACTGGTGGGGGGGAGGCAGTTCTCACACAGCGAACAGCACACTCATTGATCGACTCAAGCGAGGGATGAGACCAAGAAGGGAAGAGCTTTGCGTCCCTTCTCGGACCTTCCCGGTCAGATCAGACCTGTATGGTCGTTAGAATGAGGTGAATCACAGTAGGTTAACATACTAGGGATGTTGACCAGAGACAATGAACAGCCAGATAACAGCCAGTTTCTGTTACTTAACTGAAACAATGGAAATGAAAAAAAAACTTTTTTACATACCGTGGTTGCCATAACATTGAAGAACTCCGACGGCGCATGATTCATTCTGAGAATCGCCCCTCACCAAAAGATAACTTTCTATCCTCTGTAGTCTACCCAGGCCCTGATCTCCCCTCTGTAACCCCTGTGCCAGGCTGACTCTGTGCCAGGCCTAATCTATACAGAAGCTGGGGGCACAGGACTGCTAATGAGAGAGGAGGACTGGCATGGGGGATTGGGACTGTGCGATGAGGGAATGACCCAGTCTGATTTGATTTGCATGCAGCCAATCTGAACGGAATGAACAGCTGATCTTTCATTATGCATGTGCCGTGTGTCCCGTTCTAAGAATCCTGAGAAGTGTTTTGGATGTGAAACTCAAGTTATTTAAAGGGCCAATTAATAACAAAAAGTCTGTTTTGGTAAAAAGCTTAGGGATGGGCTTGGAGAAGTGTAACCACACTCAAATATATGGACAGAGCTATGGATGCAAGGACTAACCGTCGATGATAACAACATTAGTGTTTAACCATGTTTTGAGGCTATACACTGTTTACATTTTACAATGTTTACAAACATTGGAGTAAAACATGCTTCTATTTTGGGTTCTGATGGGGTACACAAGTTGAACTAAGCTCATTAGGCAAGTCCAAAAACGTATGTAGCTGCAGATTGCCTCTTTTAAGTGATTATTACTGGTGGTTTTGGATTGTTGTTGTGGCATTCAGCTCCGGTGTCTTTCTCTGTTTGTAAAATGGAATACCTGCTGTCCCTGCCTGAGCGCACTGATGTCCCAGCAGTACAAACACAGCTGGGTGTCCCCCCTCTCCCTTCCATTTTGATTGGCAGAAATCACGAGACGCCCCCTGATATTGACCTACAGGAGGAAAGCAGGAAGGTATCCAGTGGGTTTAGGTTTCAGTTGGGGGAACGAACAGAGTGCCTATTTAGCTACACAACAAGGAAAGCAGTGTCCTCTACAGTATAGCCATTCCCATACCAAGATGGCTGATGTGAAGACGGAGCACTCAGACAGTAAATGCAGCATAGACGTCACAACCTAATATTAACAGTTAAAAGAAAGCCTATGTAGTGTGTAGCTTTGATGACACCTCAGGGGACTACAAAAGTTAAAAGAAAGTTAAACTCCAAATCGCACTAATCCAGGTGCTGTACAGTAAAACCATAGGGGGGGTGTATTCAGGGGCTTATCACATTACGCTGTTCAATGACTACTAGGTCTACCACATCTACCAGGCTACGCAAAGAACATGTTGTCATTGTCGCGTTACTGTTTCCACTCTAGGTCTTGTCCGTCTACTTTCTTGTATTGGCTACAAGCCTGAAGGTTGTTTATCAAGCCTTTGCATTGCAGGTGATATGCTCCCTGTTCTATTGTTTTACCAGTGTCATGAGTTTGAATGAAATTCTGATTATAAGAACTGGAGAGGGCTATGGAGTAGGCTTGAGCAGGGACATAATGACAGGGAGAAAAAAGAGAGGGCAAGAGGCATTGGCACAGCAACAGCCCTATTGTTGACCCAGATCTCTCCTGCCCTCCCCAGTCTACACACAGTGGGAGTATCACAGCTGTCTCCAGTCCCTCTCTTTAACATGCTGTTGGCTTCCAGGATTATACAAAGTCCAATGGTTGAATAGGCAGGGATTTTAAACCAAGTTTAGAGTTGTCATACTCATAGAGGTTGGCACGTAAGTATTACTACTGGGGATTGTCATGCACTAAATGTGACTGTTGTTTAATTATCATGATAACCATATCTGTGTAATAACTGCAACTCTCTCTGTTTCTGCAGGGGGTTGAGAAGCCTTTTACAGAGGTCATCAAGGCCAACATTGGTGATGCGCATGCCATGGGCCAGAAACCAATCACATTTCTCCGACAGGTCTGTTAATTGTTGTTCTAAAGCTGTGGTGTATTTTATATGGAAGTTTCCCATTATTATTATAGATGACTATTTACTATACATTACTAAAACTTCTCTGTTCCCGTCAGGTTGTAGCGCTCTGCGCCTACCCAGATCTCCTAGAAGACGACAAGTTTCCAGAGGATGCTAAAAATAGAGCACGACGCATCCTTCAGGCCTGTGGAGGGGGAAGTATAGGTGAAATAACTCTTACTGTAGGCTGTACTGTGTAAAAAAAAAAAATGGTACATAAAAAAAAAAAAAAAAAAAAAAGTTAAATATCCATTGAACTTTTATCTATTTCAGGTGCATACAGTGCTAGTCCAGGCATTGAGATCGTACGACAGGATGTGGCTAAATACATTGAGAAGCGGGACGGTGGCATCCCCAGTAACCCCGACAGCATCTACCTCTCCACCGGGGCCAGTGATGCCATAGTGGTAAGACTGATGATGGCTATAGTACTGAGTTCTTGACTTGTGCTCGCGTGACTAAAATGCTGATTACAACCAACTCTTTTAACTATTTACTGGATCAATAGATCATCTCTCAATGCTGAATCGGATCTTACGGCACATGACTTTCCCCTTGCATCCTTTCTACCTCCCTCACATCTCTCTCTCTCTATAGACCATGCTAAAGTTGTTGACGTCAGGCGAGGGGAAGAACCGTACAGGGGTGATGATCTCCATCCCTCAGTACCCCCTCTACTCTGCTGCTCTGGCTGAGCTGGCGGCTGTCCAGATCAGCTACTACCTGGACGAGGACAAGTGCTGGAGCCTGGACGTCGGTGAGCTAAGGAGGGCTGTGAAGGCAGCCAGGGAGCACTGTAAACCCCGCGCCCTCTGCATTATCAACCCTGGCAACCCCACAGGTATGTGGACACAAGTTTAGGGATCTGACTCACTTATTTTTAGACCATCTCTGTTCTGTTTAGAGAACTCTTGTCACCCTTCACTGTGATAGGTCAGGTCCAGAGCAGGCAGTGCATTGAAGATGTGATCCGATTTGCTGCTGAGGAGCACCTTTTCCTGATGGCTGATGAGGTAATTTAGTAATAATACAATCTCTTCTACCTGATCTTACCCTTTCTCCCCCTTCTCTAAGGTTTTTCTTCCAGACAAGATATTCAATACGTATCACTCCCTCCCTCTGTGGCTACCAGGTGTACCAGGATAATGTGTACGCGGAGGGTTGCCAGTTCCACTCCTTTAAAAAGGTTCTGTTTGAGATGGGACCAGAGTACTCCAGTGTTGTGGAGCTGGCCTCCTTTCACTCCACCTCCAAATGCTTCATGGGAGAGTAAGTCTGTAGCTACACACCCACGTATTCTCACAGATGGTGACTGACATAACTTGGCTCTATTAGGAAAAATGAACTTGACACGTCGTACGGTATGTGAATCGAGTATGCCAGTTACTGTACCATATGAATGTGCGTGTGTGTGTTCCTGTCATACAGGTGTGGTTTCAGAGGAGGGTACATGGAGGTGGTTAACATGGACCCTGAGGTGAAGTTGCAGCTGACTAAGCTGGTGTCTGTGCGGCTGTGCCCCCCCATCCCTGGGCAGGCCCTACTGGACCTGGTGGTCAATCCCCCTCAGCCTGACGAGCCTTCCTATGCCACCTTCATCAAGGTCAGCATACACATGACGTGGATGTTAGGATTCAGCCCTAAATGTCACATTAAAATTATTACAGTGTAACAGGTGCTGTTCAGTAAAAATGTATGTACATTGTGTCACAATTTGTTAGTATTATCCTGATCTCTGACCACTTAACAGGAGCGTACTGCCAACCTGGATATCCTGGCTGGGAAGGCCAAGATGACAGAGCAGATCCTCAACACGGTCCCAGGGATCCACTGTAACCCTGTCCAGGGAGCCATGTACACCTTCCCCCGCCTCTCACTGCCAGAGAAAGCCATCAACGCGGCAAAGGTATGTCTTTCCCTCCCCCTCTTTCACCCTCCCTCTCTGTTAATTGATCTCTCCTTTCCCTGCCTGTTTCTGATGCTCAGTTGTCTGATTCTTCCTATTCCAATCCCTTCTGTGTTGTTATTCAACCTTCTCTACCTCTGTGTAGGAGAAAGGCCAGGCTCCAGACATGTTCTACTGTATGAAGCTGCTGGAGGAGACTGGTATCTGCCTGGTTCCAGGTAGCGGCTTCGGGCAGAGAGATGGAACCTACCATTTCAGGTTAGACCGGTCGCCTGTCTAGCCTGGGTACCAGTCTTAGCTATCATTCCACTCCTTATCATGTCAAATGTTTTTCATGGCAAAGAGTGGAATGAGAGCTAAACAGACTGGTACCCTGCCCCCAGTGATGTTCATGCTAAGAAAAGACATTTTTTTTCTCTTTCTCACACTCTTTCTTTCTCTGTGTAGGATGACCATCTTACCTGCAACTGAAAAGCTGAAGGTTGTATTGGAAAAGATCAGGGAGTTTCATAAGCGGTTCACAGAGGAGTTCTCATAACCCCACTCACCTTCACCTCCCCTCCTCTTCCCAGTCTGGTCTATAACAAAACCCCACCCCTCTTCCCAGTCTGGTCTGTAACAAAACCCCACCCCTCTTCCTAGTACGGTCCGGTCTGTAACAAAACCCCACCCCTCTTTCTAGTACGGTCCGATCTGTAACAAAACCCCACCCCTCTTCCTAGTACGGTCTGTAACAAAACCCCACCCCTCTTTCTAGTACGGTCCGGTCTGTAACAAAACCCCACCCCTCTTCCTAGTACGGTCCGGTCTGTAACAAAACCCCACCCCTCTTTCTAGTACGGTCCGATCTGTAACAAAACCCCACCCCTCTTCCTAGTACGGTCTGTAACAAAACCCCACCCCTCTTCCTAGTACGGTCCGGTCTGTAACAAAACCCCACCCCTCTTTCTAGTACGGTCCGATCTGTAACGAAACCCCACCCCTCTTCCTAGTACGGTCCGATCTGTAACAAAACCCCACCCCTCTTCCTAGTACGGTCCGATCTGTAACAAAACCCCACCCCTCTTCCTAGTACGGTCCGATCTGTAACAAAACCCCACCCCTCTTCCTAGTACGGTCCGATCTGTAACAAAACCCCACCCCTCTTCCTAGTACGGTCCGATCTGTAACAAAACCCCACCCCTCTTTCTAGTACGGTCTGTAACAAAACCCCACCCCTCTTTCTAGTACGGTCTGTAACAAAACCCCACCCCTCTTCCTAGTACGGTCTGTAACAAAACCCCACCCCTCTTCCTAGTACGGTCTGTAACAAAACCCCACCCCTCTTCCTAGTACGGTCCGGTCTATAACAAACCCCCCCCTTCCCGGTCCGGTCTGTAACAAAACCCCACCCCTCTTCCCGGTCTGTAACAAAACCCCACCCCTCTTCCCGGTCTGTAACAAAACCCCACCCCTCTTCCCGGTCTGTAACAAAACCCCACCCCTCTTCCCGGTCTGTAACAAAACCCCACCCCTCTTCCCGGTCTGTAACAAAACCCCACCCCTCTTCCCGGTCTGTAACAAAACCCCACCCCTCTTCCCGGTCTGTAACAAAACCCCACCCCTCTTCCCGGTCTGTAACAAAACCCCACCCCTCTTCCCGGTCTGTAACAAAACCCCACCCCTCTTCCCGGTCTGTAACAAAACCCCACCCCTCTTCCCGGTCTGTAACAAAACCCCACCCCTCTTCCCGGTCTGTAACAAAACCCCACCCCTCTTCCCGGTCTGTAACAAAACCCCACCCCTCTTCCCGGTCTGTAACAAAACCCCACCCCTCTTCCCGGTCTGTAACAAAACCCCACCCCTCTTCCCGGTCTGTAACAAAACCCCACCCCTCTTCCCGGTCTGTAACAAAACCCCACCCCTCTTCCCGGTCTGTAACAACACCCCCCCCCTCTTCCCGGTCTGTAACAACACCCCCCCCCTCTTCCCGGTCTGTAACAACACCCCCCCCCCCTCTTCCCGGTCTGTAACAACACCCCCCCCCCCTCTTCCCGGTCTGTAACAACACCCCCCCCCCCCTCTTCCCGGTCTGTAACAACACCCCCCCCCCCTCTTCCCGGTCTGTAACAACACCCCCCCCCCCCCCTCTTCCCGGTCTGTAACAACACCCCCCCCCCCTCTTCCCGGTCTGTAACAACACCCCCCCCCCCTCTTCCCGGTCTGTAACAACACCCCCCCCCCCCCCCCCTCTTCCCGGTCTGTAACAACACCCCCTCTTCCCGGTCTGTAACAACACCCCCTCTTCCCGGTCTGTAACAACACCCCTTTTCCCGGTCTGTAACAACACCCCCCCCCCCCCCTCTTCCCGGTCTGTAACAACACCCCCCCCCCCCCCCTCTTCCCGGTCTGTAACAACACCCCCCCCCCCCCCTCTTCCCGGTCTGTAACAACACCCCCCCCCCCCTCTTCCCGGTCTGTAACAACACCCCCCCCCCCCTCTTCCCGGTCTGTAACAACCCCCCCCCCCCCCCCCCTCTTCCCGGTCTGTAACAACCCCCCCCCCCCCCACCCCTCTTCCCGGTCTGTAACAACCCCCCCCCACCCCTCTTCCCGGTCCGGTTTGTAACAAAACCCCACCCCTCTTCCCGGTCTGTAACAAAACCCCACCCCCTCTTCCCGGTCCGGTCTGTAACAACCCCCCCCCCCCCCCTCTTCCCGGTCCGGTCTGTACCAACCCCCCCCCCTCTTCCCGGTCCGGTCTGTAACAAAACCCCACCCCCCCCCTCTTCCCGGTCCGGTCTGTAACAACACCCCCCCCCCCCCCCCCTCTTCCCGGTCTGTAACAACACCCCCCCCCCCCCCCCCTCTTCCCGGTCTGTAACAACACCCCCCCCCCCCCCCCTCTTCCCGGTCTGTAACAACACCCCCCCCCCCCCCCTCTTCCCGGTCTGTAACAACACCCCCCCCCCCCCCCCTCTTCCCGGTCTGTAACAACACCCCCCCCCCCCCTCTTCCCGGTCTGTAACACCCCCCCCCCCCCCCCCCCCCTCCTCTTCCCGGTCTGTAACACCCCCCCCCCCCCCCCCCCCCCCCCCCCTCCTCTTCCCGGTCTGTAACAACCCCCCCCCCCCCCCCCCTCCTCTTCCCGGTCTGTAACAACCCCCCCCCCCCCACCCCTCTTCCCGGTCTGTAACAACCCCCCCCCCCCCCACCCCTCTTCCCGGTCCGGTTTGTAACAAAACCCCACCCCTCTTCCCGGTCTGTAACAAAACCCCACCCCCTCTTCCCGGTCCGGTCTGTAACAACCCCCCCCCCCCCCCCCCTCTTCCCGGTCCGGTCTGTAACAAAACCCCACCCCCCCCCTCTTCCCGGTCCGGTCTGTGACAAAACCCCACCCCTCTTCCCGGTCCGGTCTGTAACAAAACCCCACTCCTCTTCCCGGTCCGGTCTGTAACAAAACCCCACTCCTCTTCCCGGTCCGGTCTGTAACAAAACCCCACTCCTCTTCCCGGTCCGGTCTGTAACAAAACCCCACTCCTCTTCCCGGTCCGGTCTGTAACAAAACCCCACCCCTCTTCCCGGTCCGGTCTGTAACAAAACCCCACTCCTCTTCCCGGTCCGGTCTGTAACAAAACCCCACTCCTCTTCCCGGTCCGGTCTGTAACAAAACCCCACTCCTCTTCCCGGTCCGGTCTGTAACAAACCCCCACTCCTCTTCCCGGTCCGGTCTGTAACAAACCCCCACTCCTCTTCCCGGTCCGGTCTGTAACAAACCCTCACTCCTCTTCCCGGTCCGGTCCAGTCTGTAACAAAACCCCACCCCTCTTCCCGGTCCGGTCCAGTCTAACAAAACTCCATCCCTCTTCCCGGTCCGGTCCAGTCTGTAACAAAACTCCATCCCTCTTCCCAGTCTGGTCTATAACAAAACCCCACCCTTCCTCCTCAGAAACTGGATGGAGAGATGGTGAAAATATCTAACTGAAAGAGTGCCAGTGCGTTACCAACACACCCCTTGCTCGAGACTCTCCCCTCTAGTGTCCTAGACTTGACATTAAAAGAGGAGCAATGTGTTAAGAAACTGCACTTTTTAGCATGGTACCTGGCATACTGTTCTGTTTCAGCTAATTGTTTAAATTGTGTGTCAGACAGCATCTGCACAGTGTACATATGTGATAATGTTTTAGTCATTTTCAGTTCATCACTATAACTGATTGTCAGTTGAGGGTTTTACTTAGGCTGTAAAATAATTGGCAGAACATCTAGTTTTACAGGTTATACAGCTACATTATGATCAGTCGTACTAATATCAGTAAATAGTTGGCAGAGGTGTGCTTTTATTGCATTCCAGAGGGAGTGCAATGGCTGTTGCGTTGAAAAGGATACTGTGAACTACTGTGTGTACGATGAACACTCTGAATGTAGCTACAGTATTTAATAACCATGTTGATTTTATCTTGAATTGTAAAAATATAAATTAAAGTGTAATTTCTATGTCTTGGTTTGCTCATGCCTTGTCTGTGCACCACATCAGTGTGGGAAGCTGAAAGTACTTATACAAAAAAAAGGAGATCTTATCCTATGCTCTGGAAATGTTTATGGAAATGTCACCTATTATATGAGTTCACAAGACGGTACAAACAGATGTGGGAGCAGGCTGTACTACAGTTGACTATTTTGTAAATTTTTCAAAAACCATGTAAAAATGCATTATGGGGTTACAAGGTATGTCAAACAATGTCCACCAGGAGGAGACGCCTCACTGCTTGAACGAATGGTGTCTAGTAACAAATGATTGGCATAATAGAGACGCCAGTAGACTTTGACAGTCACTATTGTAACCAATCCCAAATGCAGATGTGCTGTAGGTGGGCGGGCACTAAACAGGAAATTTGCTCAATCGATGCAGCTTCTGCTCCACACTGCACATGTTTGTAAATTATCCATGTATTCAATATTTTGTTATCTTTATTAATATGCAATATTAGACAGTTGAGTTTGTATCCGGACGCTTGCTTTACTGGTCTTCTGAAATCTCATCCCAAGAAATAATATCCTTTGACGGTAAGTTGCTAGCTAGGATAGCCAACTGTTAGCTATACTAGCTAGCTATCATATAATGTTCTTTTCAATATCTATATAACGTTAGCTAGTATATACTTTACCAGATCTATTTGAACTACTATTGGCCATAACTAGCTACGTAGGCAGGCCTTTTGACCATTGACGTTGGCAAGCTAGCTTACTGAGTACTAGCAAAGACCGGCTGAAACCGAGGAGTATGAAGATAGGCTAA
Source organism: Salvelinus fontinalis (assembly GCF_029448725.1). Taxonomy (NCBI): domain Eukaryota; kingdom Metazoa; phylum Chordata; class Actinopteri; order Salmoniformes; family Salmonidae; genus Salvelinus; species Salvelinus fontinalis. The sequence goes on from NC_074689.1 coordinate 31,331,437, forward strand.
AACTGCTTCTCCAATAGAAATCCCCGATCACACTTGTGGGCGATGTCATGGCGACGTTGGCTAGTTAAGCTCATGCGTGTATGTGCAGGCCGTCGAATCAAAGCCATTCCGATATTAAGTCGTTTTTTACCAAATTAAAACGTGTCAGTTTGTCACTATCACGAGGTTGGAGTAATAACATGTTCAACTATTTAATACATTGGTTAGAATCTAGATTGTGCGTTCAGATTTCGAGAAATTTAACAACTAAGAAATCATTTTTCACTTCTCAAACCCTCTGGGTTGGTAGCAGTGTTTCCAACTAATTTTCAGGGTAAATTGCTAGAGGCAGGTTGATTTGTTGCTAAATTACGTTACACAAACTGACTGGCTATCTCGGGAAAAATTATGATTTGACATTTGTTCAGGTACAGACTCCCACTCTTTTCTGTACAATTTTGATTGAGACATGTTAATTGATGTTGTAAGTTCTGTTCAAGATCAAACATTCGTGACCAACTATATTCATTGGGTTTGGCTCGTCGATAGAATGCTGCTGCCGTCAGCCAACAATGATTTGCAATTTGCTGAAATTGCTGCTGCCTGTGCACGAGCTGAGCGCATGCTGCTGACGTCACTCACAATGCACGTTTGCAGCCAGGCACATGTGTTGTGACTGAGTGTGTGACAGAGAAAATCGTTTTTGTGTCATTTAGAGGGAAAATGCGTGCATTTTAGCGCTTGAGTCACTTTTCAAAAGTTGCTAAAAGTTCCAAATACATTTTTTTAAAGTAGCTAAATTTGTTGCTAGGCGCTGTTTGAAAAAAAAGTTGCCAGGGTAGTCTGAAAAGTTGCTAAATTGGCATCACTGGGTCGTTCGCGAACGAGTTAGAGCCGAATCTATTTCTAAAAATAAATACAAAATTAAGATATGAATAATCAAAAGATTTAAATGAATAGAATTAACTAATTCAAAGAACGAAAAAATGAATAAAATAATATAGGCCTAAATGCTCAAGCGCACACACATTCGTTCTGACTGTCTGCTCAGACTAACAGCCTCACATTTACATTACATTTAAGTCATTTAGCAGACGCTCTTATCCAGAGCGACTTACAAATTGGACTCACCTGTTGTTCCTGTCAATCAGACACGCAGTGTCAACCAATGATCCAAAGATGCGTGAGGGAAGGCTGAGCCAACTCACTCACAGTCACACACTTAGCAGCCGAGGAGAGAGAGGAAGGACAGCTGTGAAAACAGCTGAAAAATGAGTCGGAAACACCAGTAGCATTTGGATGCGTTTTAGTAATGTAGACAATGTTAGTGTAGAATTTGCCAAAACAAAATCTCATATAAAGCCGGTTCTACATACAACCTACACCGGCATATGCGAACTGTGAAGCTATCTGTAGCGGAGCTTCGAGAAACTAGCGAGCCTGCTGGTGATAGTGGTGGAGCCAGCACCTCCACACGTGGAGATGTATCCACTCAGTCAAGTTGGCCTACTCTGCCACCCACAGCAACGCACTCTTCTATGGACCAGTTTATACCAAAGTCTATGTCTGTAGCAAAACAAGGCCAAATTGATATTGCATTGGCAAAAATGATTGCCAACGATTTCCAGGAATTTACGATGGTGGAGGACAGAGGTTTTTAGAAATTATAGCAATAGCCTAAATCCAATGTACACAATTCAAAGCAGGAAAACTCTTTAAAAATCACGTATTCCACAACTGTACGAGAGCACACAGGCTTCAGTGCAGGAAAGAGTCAAAAAGCTACTGCAGTTTGCCTTACCGCTGACTGCTGGACATCAAGGGTAACCACTTCTTACATGTCGGTTACATGTCACTTCATTGAAGATTTTTCAATGTCTAGCTGTCTTCTGGGCTGCTTTGAGTTCAGCGACAACCACACTTCAGAGAACTTAGAAGAGGAACTGTTGAGAGTGGCCAGAGAATGCCAAGTAGATGGAAAAGTGGTCTGTTGTGTTAGCGACAATGCAGCCAAAGCCATGAAAATGTTTAAATGGACCCATCATCCATGTCTTACCCACACAATACACCTGATTGTAAGAGATGCTCTGAAGGTGATTTAGCCCACTGTGGACAAAGTGAAAGCAGCTGTGGAATACTATCACAGGAGCACAGTAGCTGCCCAGATGGGGATGCCTGAGCTGAGGCCTAAACAAGACTGCTCTACAAGGTGGAATTCAACATTTTATATGTTGAAGCGGTTTCTGGAGTCAAAGGATGTCATCTCTACCCTGGCCATTGTCAATGCACCTGTTGATGCTCAGACCCAAGAGGAATGGGAGGTGGTGGAGGAGTTGTGCAGAGTCCTGGAATCCTTTGAGCAGGTCACTGTGGAGATCAGTGGAGAGAGGTGCAGTTATTACAACATCATTATTTAATCCAGTATTATATATGTATATGAGCAGTAAATGAGAATGTAGTATCAGTAGACAAAACATGAACCTGAACTAATAAGTTACTGTTCTCTCTTTTCAGCTGTGTGACAGCCTCAAAAATGATACTCCTGTGTAAGGGTCTGCAGCGATTCACAGCCAGCCGCCAGAGAGAAGAAAATGTAACCACAGGACATGTGACAGAGTTGATGGACAGAAACCGCTGCACTTGACCCCAGGTTTAAGTTAGCCTTCAGTGATGCCAGAGCGATTGATGAGGCTCTTTAAAGAATAACCTAAGCAGCAGGGAGGGACAGCCCCAGCAGTCAGCTGGCTCAGGCACCAGGGCAACAGGAAGAAGAGGGATCAGATGGAGCAGAAGCACCAGCAGTAGTGCCACAAACGTCTGCTGTTTGGATGTTGTTCGACGAGAGAGCAACTGGGGATGCAGCACGAAGGAATCCCTCAGCAGATGCCATAATGGAGGTCTGATCCTATTTGGAGGAGCCCCGCCTCCAAAGATCTGCAGATCCTCTGAGCTGGTGGAAGAACAAGGTCTCTGTCTACCCACGGCTTACTAAAGTCATGACAGGGAGACTGCATAGTAGCCACATCCATTCCCTCTGAGAGGGTCTTCTCAAAAACGGGACAAATAATTACTGAGAGAAGAAACTGCATCAGCCCCCCGAAAGTGAGGCAGCTTGCATTTCTGAATGCAAATTTCTCATAAAAGCAAAATATGGTCAGCATTGCTGTGTGCTGCTGGTTATAACATGGCAATAAAGAAGAGAGACCAGTTTAATGTTTTAAGTGGGATGCTGCAGTTTTGCACATTGATATTTATTTTTCTTTGATATGGTACAATATTCTATTATTATGTTGTTCAGATTGTGTTAGTTTTGAGTTGTTACATTTATATGCACACATATTTTTTTAAAGAGCCGTTTGGGAGCCAAAAGAGCCGGCTCTTTTCGGTGAGCTGAGCCGAACGAGCCGGCTAACTGAAAAGAGCCGGAATGCCCATCACTACTCTGTGGTGGTACTTCTTCGATGACGTATAACGGCGGTTGGCATCCAATAAATGTTGCATTAATGCCACCTACTAGACTGGAGTATAACTCTCTTATACTTTGTTTGGAGAAGAAAAAAAATCAACAAATACCCTACCATCTAACCCTGCACTCACTAAAAACCCACCACCATTACTCCACTATTTAAATCTATCTAGTCCTACATCAGGCCAACAGCCTGAAAGGACAGGATACCACCACTTACCCTGTAAGTCTTCTGATGTCAAGTCTCGTACACCCAAATACCTCTGTAGCTGTCACCAGAACCTCAACCTGCCTCTCGCACTGGACACTTCTGATTCCCAGCCCTATGGGCACCCCTACAATTATACAATTAGCACAGACCACTACTTTCCCCAATGCTACACATTCCTTTGTCTCATGCCCTTCTGTACACTTCTCACTTCCTAGGAACCTACCTCCTACACGCTGCTGCTAAAAGCCCATAAGCTTGACACCTATAACAATGTAATGTATTTCGGCACAAAAGCTTGTACAGGATAACTTAAATATCCTAATCACTTTGTCGGCAAAGACTTAACATCAAAACTCAAAAGAACAAGGGAATCTTCCCCTTCAGTTGGTCAACTTTAACATTTACCGCTACCCAGTAATCACTCCTTTCACTGGCACCCTTTTCTTGGGAGCAAAACAATTAATATCTCTTGTCCCCATTCGTTTAACGCGGAGCTCCTGCTCCCTCCGACCAGCAGAAACACAAACAGTTATCACCAGACCACTTTTGATTACCCTCACCGATTCCACAGCACCCAAATGTTTTCACCCTCTCTGAAACCACAAATGGATCAGCCAAAAGGCAATGGTCAACTTAAAAAAAAAAATAATGTCACTCCTACTGTCACAGACTCATCTTTATCCTGACCCTCAGTGCAAGCCTCGGGCTCTGAGAACTTCACCACACCTACCCCCTCTGATACTTCACCCTCACTCACTTCCATTTCTCCTGCTGTCTTTGAGCCGGCTTATCATTTCTACTTTCTTCTAACAAGCTAGCTAGCTAGAGCAGTCAATCAATGTCCAAAACAATGGTTTGCTGTGTGTCTTTTGATCTAACTGCTTGGGCATCCCTCCCTGGCTCTAACAATATTGGTTGGATGTATTAGTGCAGTTGAAAAGCGTTCTTATTGTGTCATCCAGTGAGTTTGCAATGCAAATATTTATTACTAAACCTTATTTTTTAGTCTGTCAGCATTCATGTCATTACATCTTCTGTCATCAAGTTGCTCAAATCAAGCCCTGACTAGTGTTTTTGGCCAGGTGTTTTGCTGCATGTTCTCAGATCTGTGCACCCTTTTCTGTCTACAGTCATGGGGGAGGTTGAGTTGTCCTGTCTCGCCTATGTGAAGATGTACCTGCACGCCTGTCTGTTTCCACGGTGCAGTGTCAATGGGCTGCTGTTGTCATCCAGCCCAGCAGGTGGCGCTGTGTGTGTGACAGACTGTGTTCCCTTGCTTCACACTCACCTACCATTGGCTCCCATCACCCAGCTGGCTCTCACACAGGTAATAACCTGTGGTCTTTGCTGTCCAACATACAGTATGTCAGAAATGATCAAACACAAGAAGCCTAACTACTCGTTCGTACCTGGCAGTGGTGCATGTACATTGTGGTTCAGTCTTTTGGCTTGTCATGTATTTATGTGCTGTAATGTATCATACCTTCTTTGCTTCAGGTGGATGTATGGTGTGCACAGACACAGCAGAGGATTGTAGGATACTACCAAGCCAATGCCTGTGTGTCAGACAGCAGGTGTGTGTGTCCCACTGTGGTTCAGCTTCACCATTGACTCTGTGGACGTTAATTTCTCTATCATGTGGTTTCAGCGGCCTGTAAGCCTGCTTATCACATGCTAATCACCTGTGTTAAACAATAACCGCTCCTTCTCTCTCCCCTTCGCTGGGCAGCCCTACGCCATGCGCGTTGAAGATTGCAGACAAGATCGCCGAGCAGTGTAACAATGCAGTTTTGTTAATGGTAGGCATCCACTGTGGTGTTATTGTGTGTGTGTGTGTCCAAGCCCACAATGCAGCAGCTTTTTGGTATATCTTTCTGATGTGTGTCTGCATCCCCTTCTCTCTAACTGTGACCTGTGTGGCTTGTCAGATTGATGGTGGAAAGATGTCTCCTGACTACAGGGTGCCTCCCATCGTGATGTATGAGCGAAAAGATACCCGCTGGACCCTCAAAGACAAACACACGTAAGATCTGGACATCTCTGCTATCTTTCTATCAAGATGGTTAATTACCATTTGCTTTTCTGTTGATAGCACACCTCTATCAAGTACATTCACAGTAGCTGTGGCTGTAGCAGCTGTGTAGGACTACATTGTATTGAAGAGAAAGCTCAGGGGAGAGGGTGTGTGTTTCTTTGTTAACAACAGCTGGTGCGCAATCTCTAATATTAAGGAAGTCTGTTCGCTTGAGTTAGAATACCTCATGATAAGCTGTAGACCATACATTTTACCAAGAGAGTTTATCTATATTATTCGTAGCCATCTATTTAGCACCACAAAACCAATGCTGCCACTAAGACTCAACGAGCTGTACTCAACGAGCTGTAAAGTGCCAGAAGTAAATAAGAAAATGCTCACCCAGAGGTGGTGCTCCAAGTGGCTGGTGACTTTGATGCAGGAAAACTTAAATCGTTTTTACCTCATTTCTACCAGCATGTCACCTGTGCAACTAGAGGGGGAACACCTCTAGATCACCTTTACTCCACACACAGAGATGCATACTTAGCTCTCCCTCGTCCTCCATTTGGCATATCTGACTATAACTATATTCTCCTGATTCTTGCTTACAAGCATAAACTCAAACAGGAAGCACCAGTGACTTGTTCAATATGGAAGTGGTCCAAAGAAGCGGATGTTCAATTACAGACTGTTCCGGGATTCATCCGAAGGCACTGAGGAGTTCACCAGATCAGTCACCGGCTTCATTAATAAGTGCATCAACGATGTCGTCCCCACAATTACCTTACGTACATATCCCAACCAGAAGCCATAGATTACAGGCAACATCCGCACTGAGCTAAAGGCTAGAGCTGTCGCTTTCAAGGTGCGGGAGACTAATCCGGACGTTTATAAGAAATCCTGCTACATCCTCTGAGGAACCATCAAACAGGCAAAGCGTCAATACAGGACCAAGATCGAATCCTACTACACCGGCTCTAATGCTCGTCAGATGTGGCAGGGCTTGCAAACTATCATGGATTACAAAGAGAAACCCAGCCGCGAGCTGTCCAGTGTCATGAGCCTACCAGATGAGCTAAATACTTTCTATGCTCGCTTCGAGGCTAGTAACTCTGGACCATGCATGAGAGCACCAGCTGTTCCGGACGACTGTGTGATCACGCTCTCCGTAGCCGATGTGAGAAAGAACTTTAAACAAGTTAACATTCACAAGGCCGCAGGAGCAGATGAATTACCAGGACGCGTCCTCAGAGCATGTGCTGACCAGCTGGCAAGTGTCTTCACTGACATTTTCAACATCTCCCTACCCAGTCTGTAATACTTACATGTTTCAAGCAGACCACCATAATCCCTGTGCCCAAGAATGCAAAAGTGTCACGAGAATTTTCAATCTCAATGATAATAACTGACAATCAATTGCTCTGACCAATCCCGAGATCTGTAAGACCATGGGTTTAATAATAATTAGTCAAAGACTCAGTTTATGCAAAAAGATAGTACAGTTTATTCACAAGAACGCTCTGAAGTCCATTATACAAAGACGTACATTTTATAGCTGCGCACATACTTCCACACAAACAGTAGATATCCTACGCACATACATACACACAAACAGTAGGTGAGTTTTATCCTTCTCCATAGTTCTCACCACTGTGTATCACTACCCAGCCGACAGTTCCATTCCCCCGAGATTAGGGGAACCTTGAAAAGTACTCCCTATGCTGTCATGTTTCTCAGAGGCCTAGCCAGGTTGGTCCAAACACAGTTTAATTGTTCTCGGGGTTTTTTCGTCGGCACACATACAAGTTCAAATCCTAAACTACGCCTTGCTCAGACAGTCTGTGTTTTTCCACTATACAGATACAATGTTTAATCTAATTCTGACTAAAGCTACACTCATCATCAGATTATAATTTTATGATTCTAATCAATTTCATACAATTATAAGGTTTCAAAGTGGAATTATTTAATCATTATCTTTCAACATATACATTATTTTATCAAAAAGTAACCCAAAAGTGACTATCGCCTCGTTGCACTCCCATCTGTAGAGATGAAATGCTTTGAAAAGCTGGTCATGGCTTACATCAACACCATCATCCCAGACACCCTGTACCCACTCCAATTCACATAACGCCCCAACAGATCCACAAATGACGCAATCTCTATTGCGTACCACACTGCCCTTTCCCACCTGGACTAGAGAAACACCTATGTGAGAATGCTGTTCATTGACTACAGCTCAGCGTTCAACAGTAAAGTGCCCTCAAAGCTCATCACTAAACTAAGGACCCTGGGATTAAACACCTCCCTCTGCACCTGGATCCTGGACTTCCTAACAGGGACACCCTCAGGTAGTGAGGGTAGGTAACAACACATCTGCCACAGGGGAGCGTGCTTGGTCTGCGTGGCCGCGAATGACTCCAACACCATCAATAAGTTTGCAGAGGACACGACGGTGGTAGGCCTTCAAGTTCCTCGGTGTCCACATCACTAAGGAATTATCATGGTCCACACACACCAACACAGTCGCCTCTTCCCCCTCAGGAGGATGAAAATATGTGCAAAAGGTTCTACAGCTGTACCATTGAGAGCATCTTGACTGGCTGGCGGCACCACCACTTGTTTATGGCAACTGCTTGGCATCCGACCACAAGGCTCTACAGAGGGTAGTGCGCATGGCCCAGTATATCACTGGGGCCGAGCTCCCTGCCATCCAGGAACTCTATATCAGGTGGTGTCAGAGGAAGGCCCTAATAAATTGTCAAAGACTCCAGCCATCCAAGTCATAGACTGTTCTCTCTGCTACCACACGGCAACCGGTACCGATGCACCAAGTCTGGAACCAACAGGACCCGGAACAGCTTCTACCCCCAAGCCATAAGACTGCTAAATAATCAAATCAAATCAAATTTATTTGTCACATACAATTGATTAGACATACACATGGTTAGCAGATGTTAATGCGAGTGTAGCGAAATGCTTGTGCTTCTAGTTCCGACAATGCAGTAATAACCAACGAGTAATCTAACCTAACAATTCCACAACTACTACCTTATACACACAAGTGTAAAGGGATAAAGAATATGTACATAAAGATATATGAATGAGTGATGGTACAGAACGGCATAGGCAAGATGCAGTAGATGGTATACAGTACAGTATACACATATGAGATGAGTAATGTAGGGTATATAAACAAAGTGGCATAGTTTAAAGTGGCTAGTGATACATGTATTACATAAAGGTGGCAAGATGCAGTAGATGATATAGAGTACAGTATATACATATAAGATGAGTAATGTAGGGTATGTAAACATTATATTAAGTGGCATTGTTTAAAGTGGCTAGTGATACATTTTTACATAAATTTCCATCAATTCCCATTATTAAAGTGTCTGGAACTGAGTCAGTATGTTGGCAGCGGCCACTAAATGTTAGTGGTGGCTGTTTAACAGTCTGATGGCCTTGAGATAGAAGCTGTTTTTCAGTCTCTCGGTCCCTGCTTTGATGCACCTGTACTGACCTCGCCTTCTGGATGATAGCGGGGTGAACAGGCAGTGGCTCGGGTGGTTGTTGTCCTTGATGATCTTTATGGCCTTCCTGTGACATCGGGTGGTGTAGGTGTCCTGGAGGGTAGGTAGTTTGCCTCCGGTGATGCGTTGTGCAGACCTCACTACCCTCTGGAGAGCCTTACGGTTGTGGGCGGAGCAGTTGCCGTACCAGGCGGTGATACAGCCCGACAGGATACTCTCGATTGTGCATCTTTAGAAGTTTGTGAGTGCTTTTGGTGACAAGCCGAATTTCTTCAGCCTCCTGAGGTTGAAGAAGCGCTGCTGCGCCTTCTTCACAACGCTGTCTGTGTGGGTGGACCAATTCAGCTTGTCCGTGATGTGTACGCCGAGGAACTTAAAACTTACTACCCTCTCCACTACTGTCCCGTGGATGTGGATAGGGGGGTGCTCCCTCTGCTTTTTCCTGAAGTCCACAATCATCTCCTTTGTTTTGTTGACGTTGAGTGTGAGGTTATTTTCCTGATACCACATTCTGAGGGCCCTCACCTCCTCCCTGTAGGCCGTCTCGTCGTTGTTGGTAATCAAGCCTACCACTGTAGTGTCGTCCGCAAACTTGATGATTGAGTTGGAGGCATGCATGGCCACGCAGTCGTGGGTGAACAGGGAGTACAGGAGAGGGCTCAGAACGCACCCTTGTGGGGCCCCAGTGTTGAGGATCAGCGGGGTGGAGATGTTGTTACCTACCCTCACCACCTGGGGGCGGCCCGGGTAGCTATTGGTTAACTATTTAACTATCGGCATTGACCCTTTTTGTCTCGATTCATCACATACGCTGCTTTTACTGTTTATTATCTATCCTGTTGCCTAGTCATTTTATCCCTACCTATATATACACATATCTACCTCAGTTAATTCGTACCCCGGGGAAATCGACTCGGTACAATGTGTATATAGTCAAGTTATCGTTACTTATCGTCTATTTATTCACTGTTAGTCTACACCTATTGTTTACGAAGCATGTGACAATTACAATTATTTGATTAGAAAAATATAAATGTATTTGAAGTATACATGAATTAAAGATACATTTTTCTCCCACCCAGGATAATGCTGCAGCAGTGGGAGGAGACTCGGGACATAGCCAGTCAGCTGCTGGACTCTGGAGATCACTCGTTATTAGTTGATTTTGACAGCCATTTGGACGACATCACTAGGGACTGGACAAATCAGAAACTGAATGCCAAAATAGCAGAGCTTGCCTCACCAGCCAATGGTAATGTTTGAAATAAGCTTGTAGATAACTAACTTTTGAGTTACATCTTTAAAATGTAAATAAAGTTGGAATTATATACAGTATGTCTTAAACCTGCTGAAACTACACATATTTAGTTAAGAATCTTATTTTTATTATCACCATCAGCCAAATAAGCACATCATCCACGATAATTTCAAAATATGAAATAGATTTTTAATACGGTCAGGCAGAACACTGACAACACAAAACATGCATAAATAACTGAAATATTGACAGATCTGTGCAGTCTTCCACCTAACAACGTTCTCAGTCCAGAGTGTGCCTTGTGTCAAACCCAGCAGCCATGTTGTTAACCCACTTACAACCATTAACAAAGCTGTGCTCATAGTTCAATGGCATCACAACATTATGTACATCCTGACCCACTGCTTTCAGAGTGTGTAAGCTTATCAACTCATTAAACTACATCTACAAACTATTTAAAGTATTCATGTGATATTGTGTTCATATAAACATCGGTTCATAAGAGAAAGGAGCCCCCCCCCCCCCCCCGGATTCAGTTTCTATATGACGAAGAGATAAAGTATACGAATTTGTTTTTTTCTCAATATAAATGTGCTGAACAAGCATTACCACTTTCAGAAACCAAAACCGCAGACAGACAAGTTGGTTTCCTGCCTCGAACAGTTGACATGGTGATGATCAAATAACTGAACTTTGGCCTACTATGGCTTACGAGCCTGTTTTGGGAGAATCTCATTCACTACTTACAACAGCTTCGTCAACAGTTACGCTATCACAGACTATGTAACCAACATGAGGAGGACCCCGAAAGGTATCTGAAGCAGTTCCAGTCAGCATTCATAAAGACAGCAATAAGGAGTAAAAGTCTCTGACTCCCTATAAAAAGGCCCAATTGTGATATGTTTTTCCACTAATTGGTCTTTTGACCAATCACATCATCTCTTTTCACATCAGATCTTTTTCAAAGCTGATCTGATTGGTCAGTAGAAAAAGATCAGAATTGGGCTGCCTATGTAAACACAGCCAAAGTGAGTTGGAAATTATTTGGACCAATAGTATAACACCAGGTGATTAGGTTGGTAAAGTGCGATCCTGAAGGCTAAACCAAAGTGATGTCTCCATTCCATGTAGTGCTATTCAGTCTAGTGGTTCATGTCTGAGAAGGCTTGGGACTCCGTTAAATCCGTATCATGGATGTTCAGTGCGATTGAAATGTAAAACTAATTTCCGACTTATGCAGCGTTTACCGTGAATGCAGTCTCCACGAACGCGGGAACATTGCCTTTAAATTGCGCTATAGCGCTGAATTTCCGTGACACGGATTGAATTGAGCCCTTGGTATCAGATCAGATAGTGCTTAAAAAAAAAATCTTCATAATTTATACGAGATGTCCTGTGATCAGATGCTCAGGGGTAAGGCACTGGTACCAGGTTGATGGTGACATCTCCTGATTGGCTGGCTATGTCGCGGAGGTAGGTCATTGACTCCCGGAAGTCTTCAGCTTCTTTGACCTGCTGCTGAGCCCAGGGTAGGGTTATCTGGAGAAGAGGGGGTGCGTGGATCAGTCCCTCTTTAATTCACAGTGAAACGTGTATTTATCCTGTACTTACATAAACCTTAGTTTAAGGCAGGGATCATCAACTAGATCCAATAATTTCAAACCTACGATCACATATCTCTTTATTATGTGTGGGAATACTTTGGGAACAGATTTCCCAAATTAAAATCACTTGGAGCTGATTTGCTGCTGTTTTTACAGTGTTTTATTTCCAACAGAAAATTTGGGGGGCCGCCAGTTGGGAAACCCTGTTCTAAGGTATGCATTTACTTCACCTTTTGTTTACATTTGAACAGGTGTTACAGTTATTTATGAGTAAGTGAGGAAAAGCTTTCTCAGCTGTACCTGTGTGATGATGAGTTTGCTGGATGGGTCTTCTGTGGCACTGAATTCCTCTCCGAAACACAAGGTGATAACACACTGAGGAGGGTCTCCCCCGTAACTGCGGAAGTGGTCCAGCTCTAAGGAAACACGCAGTCAGTAAATACACACTGACTGCTGAAATATCCAATAAGGGGCCAACAAAGAAGTGGGTTATCCTCACCAACAAAAAACCAAGAGAGAGTGAACAGTCCCATGTCGCTCACCCATTTTGAAAGCCTCTCTGTCAAAGAGCAGCACGGGCTCCACAGCACGGTTCATCTTGTGGGGTCCCGTCGTGGTTGAATGTGGCCCTGTCCAGAACACCCGGCCCTGGCAGTAGCGCTTAGCATAGATCCCTGCCCCCGTGGAGGTCAGGATCACCCCTTTCTCCATGAAGGGCAGCAGTGTGGAGAGGGCCTGGAGCCGAGGCCCGATGCCAGGGCTGGAGGTCAGGGTGGAGGGGGACTCTGGGAGGGGGATGCGTGGGAACCCACCCATCATCAGGGTGGGGGGGACAGGCGATGAGGGCAGGTAGGCGATTCGGACATCGCTGCCTATGACCTCACGTTTAAGCACCTCCTGTCCTATGTATTTCACTAAGACATGGAACGAGTCCCGTGCTGGAGTGGGAGAGACAGACAGAGAGAGAGAGAGAAGGAATGAGAGTGAATGAGAGACAGAGCAGGAATAGTTCATCTAGTATGGGCCCGATTCCAGTTTAGGAAATTACGCCTTTCTTACGCACGCCTTTCCTACGCACTTCTCAATAGTTGGTATTCAGACTTACCTCACGAAGGTGCGTAACAGGCTTTGTAGGCGGGCGCGTGCTTAACAAATGTAATTTAACCGCTGAAAACCCTCCCACTTGCTGGCCAACAGATTATTTCATGGAGTTTTAATTCAATAGGGTTTTCAGTACATTTTATTTAAGCCATCCCTTTAAATACGGTGTACCTTTTTAGTTAGAATTTTGTCGACAGACTCACTAGAATATTTTGAATATTTTGAGAGAACACGTTCAGAATATTAGGGATCAATGAAAGAAAGCCATCTAGATATATGCTTATTCGTCTCCGTTTCAGTACAAATTGGTAGATTAAAAAAATACTATGATTTTGTAGATTATTTATTGTAGATTATTTAGGGTTAGGAAAGTACAGTATATCTAAAACAAGTGTAATTTATATTTACAATTCTCTTGTCCAAACGGATTACTCATTTACCTAGCTCTTATAAAGTTGTAAATTACAATACATGAAGAATGGTGTTATTTCTATCTGAAAAAATAAAGTAGATGTTTTTCCACTTGACACCAGTAGGTTCGCTAGATGTTATTCATGGTTTCCTCGCTCCTAAAGGTGGTGGAATTATGAGGGAATTGGGTTGAAGTCAGAATAAGGCGTATCAGGCCTCCTTAGTGGCTCAGGGTCTAAGACACTGCATCGCTGTGCCACTAGAGATCCTGGTTCGAGTCCAGGTTCTGTCGCAGCGGGAGACCAGTGGGGCGGCGCACAATTGGCCCAGCGTCGTCCGGGTTAGGGGAGGGTTTGGCCGGCAGGGATGTCCATGTCCCATCGCCTCTCCTGTGGCGGGCCAGGTGCAATAACACACTGACACGGTCGCCAGGTGTACGGTGTTTCCTCCGACACTTTGGTGCGGCTGGCTTCCGGGTTAAGCGGGCATTGTGTCAAGAAGCAGCGTGGCTTGGCTGGGTTGTGTTTCGGAGGACGCACAGCTCTCGACCTTCGCCTCTCCCGAGTCCGTACGGGAGTTACAGCGATGGGACAATTAGATGCCACAAAATTGGGGTAAAAAATACAAATATCTGTAGCCACACCTACATTTATTCGATCTCCACCCCAGAGAAATAGCATGCTATTCTCATGCTTAAGTTCAAGATCAAAATACAATTAGAGAGAGAAAAGTGCATAAAAATGGAAATGCATTCCATTTACATGCACTCAGGTCAGAATTGGCCCCCATGTGATTGAGAAGCTGATTTGACTTCCTTTCTGCACAGCATCATCAATAGCATTACCTCCAGGGGGAGGGACGGTCTCAATCGTGACGTTCACCTGGAGCTCATCGACTGCTAGAGGAAGACAACAGAATATCAACAGCATGTCAATCAACCACATGCTATTGGAGAACTCCCAAACAGTAGTGGAGAAACTGTGGCTGAGAGATCCAACATCAATTAACACAGAGATTCAGTGTCTGACAGACATTTGGAGGATAGACATGACATTGAGTTAGTAAGACATAAGACTTACTCCCATCGCTCTTCAGGATGACCAAGGGCTGATTGAACTGGTCTTGTTGGATGGTAAGAACACTTTCCTCAATCTCCTGAACAGACTGATTAAAAACACACACAAATTGACATAAACAACAAATCCAAATCCAACTGTATTTGTCACATACACATGGTTAGCAGATGTTAATGCGAGTGTAGCGAAATGCTTGTGCTTCTAGTTCCGACAATGCAGTAATAAATAACTAACACGTAATCTAACCTAACAATTTCACAACTACTACCTTATACACACAAGTGTAAAGGGATGAAGAATATGTACATAAAGATATATGAATGAGTGATTGTACAGAACGGCATAGGCAAGATGCAGTAGATGGTGTCGCGTACAGTATATACATATGAGATGAGTAATGTAGGGTATGTAAACATATAAAAGTGGCATTGTTTAAAGTGGCTAGTGATACATGTATTACATAAAGATGGCAAGATGCAGTAATAGAGATAGATAGCAATAGAGATACATCCAAATGTTTCTTAGAACTTGTTTTTGTCTTTAAAATGGCAGACCTACCATGGTGATTGGGGCGGTGATGACCTCCTCTTTCATCTGTTTGACTACAACCTCCTCCTCCTCCTCCTCCTCGCTATCTGAATCGCTGCTCCTTCTCTTCCTCCCTCCTGCTCTGGCTCGGCCCTTTATTTTAACATTCCCCAACACTGTGAAGAGAAAAGGGACCATATGTTAGCAATTTGTTTATTGCAATTTAACCTGCTTTGAAGTTGTCTCAATAGCTACAAACTATGTGGAGTTATTGATGCTCTTATAAAATTTGCACCGCTGTCAATTAACTTCTGGGCCACATCCTGAAAGATGGCAGCCCATTCTTGCATAATCAATGCTTGGAGTTTGTCAGAATTTGTGGGTTTTTGTTTGTCCACCCGCCTCTTGAGGATTGACCACAAGTTCTCAATGGGATTAAGGTCTGGGGAGTTTCCTGGCCATGGACCCAAAATATCTATGTTTTGTTCCCCGAGCCACTTAGTTATTACTTTTGCCTTATGGCAAGGTGCTCCATCATGCTGGAAAAGGCATTGTTCGTCACCAAACTGTTCCTGGATGGTTGGGAGAAGTTGCTCTCGGAGGATGTGTTGGTACCATTCTTTATCCATGGCTGTGTTCTTAGGCAAAATTGTGAGTGAGCCCACTCCCTTGGCTGAGAAGCAACCCCACACATGAATGGTCTCAGGATGCTTTACTGTTGGCATGACACAGGACTGATGGTAGTGTTCACCTTGTCTTCTCCGGACAAGCTTTTTTCCGGATGCCCCAAACAATCGGAAAGGGGATTCATCAGAGAAAATGACTTTACCCCAGTCCTCAGCAGACCAATCCCTGTACCTTTTGCAGAATATCAGTCTGTCCCTGATGTTTTTCCTGGAGAGAAGTGGCTTCTTTGCTGCCCTTTTTGACACCAAGCCATCCTCCAAAAGTCTTTGCCTCACTGTGCGTACAGATGCACTCACAACTGCCTGCTGCCATTCCTGAGCAAGCTCTGTACTGGTGGTGCCCCGATCCCGCAGCTGAATCAACTTTAGGGGATGGTCCTGGCGCTTGCTGGACTTTCTTGGGCACCCTGAAGCCTTCTTCACAACAATTGAACCGCTCTCCTTGAAGTTCTTGATGATCCGATAAATGGTTGATTTAGGTGCAATCTTACTGGCAGCAATATCCTTGCCTGTGAAGCACTTTTTGTGCAAAGCAACGATGACGACACGTGCTTCCTTGCAGGTAACCATGGTTGACAGAAGAACAATGATTTCAAGCACCACCCTCCTTTTGAAGCTTCCAGTCTATTATTCAAACTCAATCAGCATGACAGAGTGATCTCCAGCCTTGTCCTCGTCAACACTCACACCTGTGTTAACGAGAGAATCACTGACATGATGTCAGCTGGTCCTTTTGTGGCAGGGCTGAAATGCAGTGGAAATGTTTTTGGGAGATTCAGTCCATTTGTATGGCAAAGAGAGACTTTGCAATTAATTGCAATTCATCTGATCACTCTTCATAACATTCTGGAGTATATGCAAATTGCCATCATACAAACTAAGGCAGCAGACTTTGTTAAAATTTATATTTGTGTCATTCTCAAAACTTTTGGCCACGACTGTAGAGTGCTGCATGCATGTGGTCATGGAGTTGGTGTAACAGTTTAACTTCAGTCCGTTCCCGGGGACCAGGGACCCTCTGCACACATCAACAACTGACACCCACGAAGCATTGTTACCCATCGCTCCACAAAAGCCACGGCCCTTGCAGAGCAAGGGGAACCACTACTTCAAGGTCTCAGAGCGAGTGACATCACCAATTGAAACACTATTAGCGCGCACCACCGCTAACTAGCTAGCCATTTCACATCGGTTACACTCACCCCCCTTTCGACCTCCTCCTTTTCCGCAGCAACCAGTGATCCGGGTCAACAGCATCAATGTAACAGTTTAACTTTAGTCCGTTCCCTCGCCCCGACCGCGAACCAGGGACCCTCTGCACACATCAACAACAGTCACCCACGAAGCATCGTTACACATCGCTCCACAAAGGCCGCGGTCCTTGCTGAGCAAGGGGAACCACTACTTCAAGGTCTCAAAGCGAGTGACGTCACCGATTGAAACGCTATTAGCACGCACCACCGCTAACTAGCTAGCCATTTCACATCGGTTACATTGGCCAGTTTTAAAAATCTAAATCTTCTCAACCTCGAGTGTAACTTCCTCAAACCTAAAGAATGTACATTGGTACACCCGGTCTGCTTCCAGATAGTGGATATGAGGATGTGGTTATACTGTAGATTCCTACACAAGATCAAAAGATAATGTCTGGAACATTGTAAAAGAGGGGTAGAAATAAACATTGCATAACTAACTCACAGTGTGTGTTTGTGTGTCTCTCACCTTGTTCATTCATCGGTACAAGGCAGTACACTTTGTATGGTTCGGAGATGTCTAGCTGGGACCTCTCGGGGACCTCTCTGAACTCCGGGCTCTTATTGAGTGCACAGCGCAGCCGGGTCTTCCAGGAGGCAGGGTCCACACGACCCCCATCGGACAACTTCCCCTTAAACACTGCCCATGCCTATGGAGGAGGCATTTAGACTCACAGCTCAGGAAATAATGCCTACTGTATGCTTTAATAGATTATAAATAACAAGGGGCTACTGTAAAAGGACGACTTAACGAACTAGGGATAGTACTGATAAAGTGTCAGGACCTTGAAGATGGCACCATCCTCTTCACTGCGGAAGTCCTGTTTCCCGGCGTGTTTCCAGGGGATACGAAACATGGTCTTTGCGTCATCGTCCCATATCAGGCCAGGGTACTTCCCACTGCTGACCTGCACAAGACACGGTGAGGGTGAGACCAGGACAACACTCACTCAACCCATGTCCCAGACAGACAGTACACTAACTGTGGTGGCAGATAGCCTAGCGGTTAAGAGTGTTGGCCCTATAACTGAAAGGTCACTGGTTCGAATCCCTGAGCCGACTAGGTATAAAAATAAAAATCAGTGGATGGGCCGCAAGGCAGTTAACCCTCATTTCTCTGGATAAGAGAATCAGTTAAATGACTCAAATATACGCGTCACTATGGTGTACCAGCTCAGACATATCCACTGCAAACAGCTGTTGCAGTTTCATTCATTTGCTCAAAAGGAACTATTGAACAAATCATCCTCGAACACTCACCTGGTCTACCATCCAGGAGCGTAGTCTGCGGGTTGAGCGAATTCTCCCAGATGCCATAGCTGTGAAAACAGTATAACTTTATTATTTCCATCTAGTCTGGCAAAAAATATATATAATTGTGTCATACAAACTACACACACAGTATTAGGCCTACCTCAGTGGAGGCTGCTGAGGGGAGGACGGCTCATAATAATGGCTGGAACGGAGCTAATGGAATGGCATTAACCCATGTGTTTGATACCACTCCAGTCATTACCACGAGCCCGTCTTCCCTAATTAAGGTGCCACCAACCTCCTGCTGCCTACATAGGCTGATACAAACAAACTCAATATGATACAGTAAGAGCAGTGCTAGCAAGATAACGAATATTGTGAGTACATGACTGATTATGTATGCGTGACGTGTGTGTAGTTCAGCTGAGGACATTCACACTGGCAGACTGCTGTTTGATTGCACAAATAGCTACTTAAAGGCACAGTGGTAAAGGATAGGTTCTCATTGAATGCATATCTGAGAAGCGGTAGATCCGTTCTATGAGCGCCATTTCTATGCTTCCAGTTGCGTTTTTGCTCTTTTTACTTTCAGCTTTTTATATCAGCTTCAAAAAGCTTAAATAACAATGTTTCTATTTTTTTATTTATGAATGTAAGCAACTATTATGCTTAGAGCCGATACTATAAACAAATCAACTACCGAAGTCCCCATCTAAAAATAGCAAACTAATAAATAAACAAATTGCTAATGTAGTGTAACTATTGTGCATACCATTTTTCCACATATTTAGAATGAGTGTGATGAATGTGAATAGTTTCATTTACCTTAGGTTGCGTTTCCTCGGATTCTTCAATAGGTCGGATTATGAGCGCATAGTACTGTACTTTGACTGGGAAATCCAGAGGCAGTTCGCCCGCCTCCCGCAGAGGCAGACGCTCCTTTTCCCCGAAATCACGTGACTTTAGAGAAATAAAGCAGGTTACTGCTTAGACATCTGGGGGCGACATTTCGCTCAAATATTGGATATTTTCTCACAGCATATCTTGCAACTGATGAGACTAAATTGAGACCGGTCACAAAAGTCATTTTTAAATCAATAAAATACTTTATTGCATGGCATACCTTAATGTTACACTCTGTATAGTATGTGCTATTGATCTCACAATATTGACTGCCATTTTGAAGATGACAGACACCTTCCCCTTATAAGTTCTAAAATTGTTTAGTGCTGTATTTTAAACTCATATATTTAATCAAAATAAACCAGAAAGAGAGATCATGTATTTCTTGTAAGTCTTCCTTTGCAGCTTTATCCTTGTACAGAGAGGAAATTGAGATACTACCTGTAGATGTGTAATTGTGAACAAAATTATTTCAGAAATCTAATGAACCATATAACAAACAAAGCATGTTAAACTTCAATGAGATGTAATATAACAGCTAGGTTGGTAATGCTATGTGGGGGGAGGTTTGAAACCCGATGCTGTTTGCAAATAGGATACCTGTACTTTCCTTAAAATGGATAATAAAATCTTTTAAATAAATTTTCATCTCATCCGAGGAACCTTTTCTCCAAGTGGTACTTCCATCAGTTTCTGTAAAGAAAGAGTAAATTACACTTTCACACAATCTGAACCACAACAAAAACACTACATCAAAATTAACATAGAAACGATTTAGTGCAAACTTCCAGTGAGGACACAAGCCTAACTGAGTGATGACTGACCTTCAGCAGTCGAGCCTTGTACACCCTGTCATCCTCCCCCTCCCCTTGTTGCTCCTCCACCTGGTACCTCTTGCAGGCAACTGTCACCTCTTGTTGGTCGTAGAGAATAGCGGGGTCCAGGGTGTGTCCGTTGATGAGACTAACCAGATACTCTCTGTAGTGTTTACTACAATGGCACACACAGAGACAGACAGAGTGAGAACAGCCTAACAGCCAGAAAAAGTGGTTTAAAATTGATTATAAACTGGGTGGTTCGAGCCCTGAAAGCTGTTTGGCTGACAGCCGTGATATATCAGACCGTATACCACTGGTATGACAAAACATTACTTTTTACTGCTCCAATTACATTGGTAACCAGTTTATAATAGCACGAACCCCTGAGATACGGCTAAGGGCTATTAGTCATGGTATATTGGCCATTTACCACACCTCCTCAGGCCTTACTGCATAAATATCATTCATTTTTCATGACATATCGTCAATAGGGCAGAGTGGGGTAAGTTGAGCCACCCTTGTTTCTAAGAAACCATACACAAAATATATAATTTGGCCAACTATTTAGGAAGAGGTCATCATTTCATGGAGTCTGTGAAGGAAGAAATCACATGGAAAAAGTGGAACGCAAGTTAGGTCCAAAAAGCGTATTTTCACCAAGTCAAATGAATGTATTGTGTTAGAGGTTTCATGATGCTTGTATCTAAACCAAAGTAGATCATTTTAAGATTGTTCTATACATCAGTTGCGTCTCTATGAGCTTCAATATCGGGTCCTCAACCTAGCATAAAAATGCATCCTTGTAGCTGTGTGGGATTATATAGTCAAAATGTTTGCCACTGGGTAAGTTGAGCCAATGGTTGAACCAATGGCAAGTTAACTTTTTCTTCCAAAAGATAATGCAAGGCAAAGTGTTTGTTAGGTGTTAAACCTGTGTTAAAAGATGATTCAAATGATTAAAAGACAAAAAAGCGATTGTGATTGGGTTCGAATTGTGTTTGGGAAATGAAGATAGGCATGGTTTTAAAAAAGGTAGTGGTAATATTTCATTCAGTACAGAAATTTGTTGGAGACTTAACTTACCCTGTTCCGCAGCTCAACTTACGTAAGTTGTGCCAAGAGGCCACTTTTTTTTGTACAAATCATTTTTATTCACCCCTTTTTCTCCCCAATTGGTAGTTACAGTCTTGTCCCATCGCTGCAACTCCCGTACGGACTCGGGAGAGGCGAAGGTCGAGAGCCGCGCGTCCTCCGAAACACAACCCAACCAAGCCGCACTGCTTCTTGACACAATGCCCGCTTAACCCGGAAGCCAGCCGCACCAATGTGTCAGAGGAAACACTGTACACCTGACGACCGTGTCAGCGTGCATTGTGCCCGGTCCGCCACAGGACTCGATAGAGTGCAATGGGACAAGGACAACCTAGCCAGCCAAACCTGGACGACACTGGGCCAATTGTGCGCCGTCTCATGGGTCTCCCGGTTGCAGCCGGTTGCAACACAGCCTAGGATCGAACCAGGATCTGTAGTGACGCAGCTAGCACTGCAGTGCCTTAGACCGCTGCGCCACTCGGGAGGCTTTTTTGGACAATTCTGATTATTTCCAGGGATACACAACATCCTGAAATATATGTAGATATCTTTATTAGAAAGAATACTGTATTTCCCTTGAACCACCTGAATGTAAAAAAATTCTCAATTTACCCCACTCTCCTCTACAATTAAATCCAATACAATTGTGTGTGCGTGCGTGCGTGTGTGCGTGTGTGTGTAGTGCACAAATAAACAATAAGGTATTTTCAACTATGTGTGTGTGTAACTCACTTGCAGAGTCCAGCTTGTACTGGCTGAGTTTGGACTCCACAGGGTGAGTCAATCTGCTGACCCCCCTCGTCCTTCTGCTCCATCACTCCGCACGCGTCTGAGTCACACAGAAAGGAGTCAGACAGAAAGAAAAAATTCAAGTGTGGGCAGAAAGAGAAAAAAAAATAGTGTCAAGTTCTCACAGATCTGGGATCTAAGAGAGGATAAACAAGAGGTCACTCTCACCAGTCTGTGTCCCATTAGGGGGGTCTGTGTTGAACTCAACAGCATTCCTCTGTGGACAAAATACAAACAACTCAGCTCAGAAACACAACATTGAAATGACAACCATTTAATGTTACCAGAACATTCCCAAAACATTTCCCCTGTAATATTCCCTGAACATTCTCAATAACATTCCCAGAACATTATCTCTGTAACGTTCCCAGAACATTCCTTCTGTAACGTTCCCAGAACATTCCTTCTGTAACGTTCCCAGAACATTCCCGGAACATTCCCTCTGTAACGTTCCCAGAACATTCCTTCTGTAACGTTCCCAAAACATTCCCTCTGTAACGTTCCCAGAACATTCCTTCTGTAACGTTCCCAGAACATTCCCCGAACATTCCCTCTGTAACGTTCCCAGAACATTCCCAGGACATTGCCCCCTGTAACGTTCCCAGAACATCCCTCGTCTCTGTACCTGCAGCAGGGCCTGTAGTCTGGCAGGCTCCCAGTCCCTGAGGTAGAAGAGACAGTCTCGTGGGTGATGAGCATGGAGACCTGTGATCTTACACTGGACTGTTTTACAAGCCGTCTGAGAGAGAGGGAGGGAGGGGGAGGGAAATGGGTGAAGAAGGGAAAGCAAAAAAGGAAACAGACATGAGACTGTGAATGTATGATAAGAAAGCCCTGGGGGAAAGGGAGATCCTTCTCTCTGACTGAATCCATTTAGTGACAAATATGGTACTCCATGCAGTCCCTTTTATGTGACTTACAGTGTGGAAGGGATTGTTGCAGCCGCTGCAGAACTGGTATCTGCATTGGGTGCAGCTGAAGTGCATGCAGCCCCCTTTGGTCAAGGCATACTGGAACCTGCAGTGAGGACAGGCTACGTAGAGAGATGAGAAGGGCCACATCATCGTGTTATAACAATTATGATGATGGTGATGAGATGGCATTGTGTGCCAGGAGTCAAGAGTCTCAAAGTAGAAGTGCTGATCTAGGACCAGGCCCTATCTGTCCAGATAATCGTATTTATCATTAACTTCAAAAGGAAATCTGATCGTATATCAGCAATCATACTCTTTGTGAATATGAGCCAATAACTGCAGAATGTCTAGGCTGACTGACTCACTGATGCCGTTGTCCCGCAGGAACCCGGCCAGTCCCTGTCTCTGGTAGTCAGGGTCATTCTCTCTCTTCCACAACTGGAACTGCTCACAGGATACATCCTGGTGCTGAGCTTCCCACTGACAGAGAGAGAGAGAGGGAGAGAGATGGAGAGAAATAGAGGGAGAGATAGAGAGAGAGAAAGAGAGACAGGCATCATTATTTGGGTCCCACATACACGTGGCTATGAAATTACACAATACATGGCAGGCAAGGTAACAACAGGTATCTTTTGTACTTACAGGCTTTTTGCATTGGTTACAAAAGCTCTTCATACACGTGGGGCAGGTGACTTTGAATTGGTTTCCATCATAGATAAACCCAAAGGTGCACTGAGAAGGGAAGAAGGAGGGAGGAGAGAGTGGTGAGAGTGGCGGCAGGTAGCCTGTTCCCCTGAGCGCCGAAAACATGGATGTCGATTAAGGCAGCCCCCCGCAACTCTCTGATGCGGAAGACACATTTCAGTTGAATACATTCAGTTGGACAACTGACTAGGTATCCCCCCTTTCCCTGAATGAAAAGGGAAATACAGTAGAGACGTAACTGTTGATGTGATGGAGCTGGTTAGAAACCCACTCACGTGACAACACCACAGGAACATGGGATCCTTCATCAGAGCATGTTCCATCAGCTTCTTGTGGAAGAGCTCGTACACCTCACGATCCAGACAGTCTCTCAGCTAAACACACGGCACCAATAACAATGTTATAAACATGAAACACAACCAGCAGCAGCTCATGATCGTCCCATTTCAATCTACCTATAGCCCTCCAAGGGATGCAAAATTGTAGACGCTTTCCAAAAATGCTCAAATTGGAATTTCTGAAAAAAGAAAACAGGTAACCGCTAACTGGATCTCTCACTTCTATCTCCATATCTTCCATTCCAAATAAAGTTGATTATTCTTCATCTTCTCACCTGAATGTCCAGAGTGAAGAAGTAGCTGTCCAGGTGCTCAGGGTCGTTGATGTCTGGTCCTGCACACACAGGACACACCATGTCTCTGATGTGTTTGTCTCTCACAGCGATGGTGAAGTGCTGTGTGAAACACTCGTGGCACACCGAGCACTGACACGAGGTCAGGGACTGCATCTGAGATGTACAGAGAATACATAGCATTAATCCAATAACCCACATACCTGTATTAACAGTTTATAGGAAATTAAGCACCATATCTGAGAGAGGAGGGCACCAAAGTGAAAGTTACAGTCGGTCAATTGTACTAAAGAATGACAAAACAACATGCAGTGCAATGTAGCTACACCATTCCACACAAACTCAACCAAATTCCCAGCAGCCCACCTTGCTGTGTGGGAAGATGCTGAGGCAGCAGGGGCACTCGTTGTTGAGGAGGCGGCGGAGGAACTCCCTGTCCTGGGACTCTCTGACGGCCTGGATGACGTCCTCCAGGGAGTACTGGGCATCAGGCTCCTGGAGTAGAGACAGGGCCAGCTCACAGCGCCCCCAGCTGGGCAGCTCGTACAACGCCAGCAGGCGCCTGCACATCCTCTGAGAGGACAATGGAGGGTAATGATGATGATGAACAACAATCAGATTATTTGTGTTATCTATGGCTTTGAAAAATGCAGTTTAGTTGACTTGTGCATGCTCTCTCTCTGTCTCTCTCAGACACACACTCTCTGCAGTACCTGCTTGTCAGGGTTCTTGGCATCAATGGGGGCCTCTGGCTGGTCGCTCCAGATGCGCTGGTGGAAGGGCTCTAGGAGGGGCCGCTGCAGCAGGGACAGAGCCCCCCGCACCTCTCCTCCACTCAGACGTAGAGCCTCCTCACACTGCGATGCCTCCCGGAAGCCCAGAGAACGCAGCTCCCGCATCTACATAGCAGAGACAGACCAGACCCAGTCAGAGTGGAAACAGCTCTTTTATATCTCTTAGTATTACTGCATTGTTGAGGAGCTTGCAAGTAAGCATTTCACTGGACGTTTACACCTGCTGTATCCTGTGCACGTGACAAATAAACGTTGATTTGGTGCAGGTAGCCTAGCGGTTAAGAGCGCCGGGCCATTAACTGAATGGTCGCTGATTTGAATCCCTGAGCCAACTAGATTAAACATTTGCTGATGTGCCCATGAGCAAGGCATTTCAACCTAATTGCTCCTCTAAGTCGCTTTGGATAAGAGCGTCTGCTACCTGACAATTTTTTTAAACTGCAGTATACTTTGCATACAGGCTTAATTGTGACACAGACTAGCTCAGTAAGTAGCCTTGCACGAGTTGGAATGGCTCATAGGAGCACAAGACTATCTGTGTCAAGCAGAGTCACCTCAGGTCCCATTTTTAGTCTTTGGTATGACTCGGCCTGGGATCAAACTCCCAACCTTCCAACCTCAGGGCTGACAATCTAACCACAAGCCCACAGATGGGTCTAGTGAACGCTTGGTTATTTCAGTGGATATCTAAAGTGATTAGCCATATCAGTTTTGAGTGACCATTAGGGTCAGGTGAAAGGTCTGGTTCTCACCTTGGCCTGTCTGTCTCTGAGCAGCTGACGGACTGCTCTCTCAGTGTCACCCCCTGCTGCCAGCCATGCATGCTTGGCTTCAACCCTGGACAGCTGCACACCCTCACCCAGCAGCACACTGGGACTCTGTTGCTCTGTCGACCCCCTATCCCTCTCTGTGTTATCCTGCGGCCCAGAAACCCTTGCTTTGAAGTTCTGCAAAGCTGCCGAAGCTGCCATGGCACAGATCTCATCCAGTAGGTGAGGCAGCTCTGATTTCAGCCAATCACAGGGGTTGACGTTGCTGCCCCTGGAAACACAGAGGGCTGCGTACACCTCCTCAGGGCCCACTCCCTTCTTCTCTCCCTTCTGAGGAAGAACATCAATTTAGAAGTTAGAATAATACCAGTTAATGTGGTTTTAATTCACATTTAGAGTCAGTTCAAAAGCCACCTACTCGTATATGATGGACAAGCTTCAGCCCTTCATCCCTCATCAGGTTCTGTCTCTTAATGTCGATGTTTACCCTGGAAGAGATCCCGGGAGGGACCTGGGGCGTCACAGGAAGCGGGACAAAGTCTTTGACTGGAGACTGCAGGAGGAGGGACTTGGGACTGGTGACTGCAGGATCTTTGCACGGCAGGTTGCACACCTCACAAACCACTGCAGGAGGAGAGTTCACATAGGTGCAGAACTGACACATCCACTACAGAGAGAGAAGCAGCATCGGAGAGAGGCAGGGACGGGGAGAGATTGTGAAAGATTAAAACCAAAAAGATACGCTTGAATGATTAGATCTCACAGAGCATTCCAACTCTAGAGAGTATTTAAACCACCGGGGTGGTGTGTAACCTCTGTTTCCTTGTCTGCCGTGGGTCCTGGCATGGGGAGTACTGGAGTACTGTTGAGTACTGGCGTGATAGAGGGACGGGTGGCCAGACGGGGGCGCTCACACACCTCACACAGTATACTGCTGCCTTGGTTCACCACCGTACAGCTCTTACACTGCCACTCTATGAAAGAGGTCAGAGAGGGTAGATAAACAGACAGCCTGGTATTGATCTTAGCTTCTAGTAATGTGTCATTATTATCACTGATATAGAGGCACAGGTGACGTGAACACCTCAAACAGGACAGGACAGGTGACTGATGTGTTGTTCAAATGAACGTCACATGAAAACTACTCAACAGTTGAGACGTGTATATGAATGTGACCTGGGTTGGGTGGCGGCTGCCCCGGGTCCTCCTGATCTATAAGGGAAGCGATGGCTAGACGGGGTCGTTCACAGGTCACACACAGCACGGCTTTCACCTCGTTGACTGTAGTGCACTGAGCACACTCCCATGAGGAAAGAGAGAGGCTAGAAAAGAGAAGAAACACGAGTGAGAGGAAAGAGAGAGGCTAGAAAAGAGAAGAAACACGAGTGAGAGGAAAGAGAGAAGCTAGAAAAGAGAAGAAACACGAGTGAGAGGAAAGAGAGAAGCTAGAAAAGAGAAGACACACGAGTGAGAGGAAAGAGAGGCTAGAAAAGAGAAGAAACACGAGTGAGAGGAAAAAGAGGCTAGAAAAGAGAAGAAACACGAGTGAGAGGAAAAAGAGGCTAGAAAAGAGAAGACACACGAGTGAGAGGAAAGAGAGAAGCTAGAAAAGAGTAGAAACACGAGTGAGAGGAAAGAGAGTAGCTAGAAAAGAGAAGAAACACGAGTGAGAGGAAAGAGAGAAGCTAGAAAAGAGAAGAAACACGAGTGAGAAGAAAGCTTTGTGTCCAGCAGACGCCTCAAACTCTTTACGTTCCGCTGGGAAGTCATTCAGCGTCAGTGGAGCAGTCCGCAGCACTAGGTTGGGATGCTGCGCTATGTTGGGATGCTGCACTAGGTTGGGATGCTGCACTAGGATTGGATGCTGCACTAGGTTGGGATGCTGCGCTAGGTTGGGATGCTGCGCTAGGATTGGATGCTGCACTAGGTTGGGATGCTGCGCTAGGTTGGGATGCTGCGCTAGGTTGGGATGCTGCACTAGGATTGGATGATGCACTAGGTTGGGATGCTGCGCTAGGTTGGGATGCTGCACTAGGATTGGATGCTTCACTAGGTTGGGATGCTGCGCTAGGTTGGGATGCTGCACTAGGATTGGATGCTGCGCTTGGTTTGGATGCTGCGCTAGGTTGGGATGCTGCACTAGGATTGGATGCTGCACTAGGATTGGATGCTGCACTAGGTTGGGATGCTGCGCTAGGATGGGATGCTGCACTAGGATTGGATGCTGCACTAGGTTGGGATGCTGCACTAGGTTGGGATGCTAGCTAGGTTGGGATGCTGCGCTAGGATTGGGATGCTGCGCTAGGTTGGGATGCTGCACTAGGATGGGATGCTGCACTAGGATTGGATGCTGCACTAGGTTGGGATGCTAGCTAGGTTGGGATGCTGCGCTAGGATTGGATGCTGCACTAGGTTGGGATGCTACACTAGGTTGGGATGCTGAGCTAGGTTGGGATGCTAGCTAGGTTGGGATGTTGCGCTAGGTTGGGATCCTGCACTAGGTTGGGATGCTGCGCTTGGTTGGGATGCTACACTAGGTTGGGATGCTGCGCTAGGTTGGGATGCTGCACTAGGATTGGATGCTGCACCAGGTTGGGATGCTGCACTAGGTTGGGATGCTGCGCTTGGTTGGGATCCTGCGCTAGGTTGGGATGCTGCGCTAGGTTGGGATGCTGCACTAGGATGGGATGCTGCACTAGGTTGGGATGCTAGCTAGGTTGGGATGCTGCACTAGGATGGGATGCTGCACTAGGATTGGATGCTGCACTAGGTTGGGATGCTGCGCTAGGTTGGGATGCTGCACTAGGATGGGATGCTGCACTAGGATTGGATGCTGCACTAGGTTGGGATGCTGCGCTAGGTTGGGATGCTGCACTAGGATGGGATGCTGCACTAGGATTGGATGCTGCGCTAGGTTAGGAAGCTACACTAGGTTGGGATGCTGCACTAGGATGGGATGCTGCACTAGGATTGGATGCTGCGCTTGGTTGGGATGCTGCGCTAGGTTGGGATGCTGCGCTAGGTTGGGATGCTGCGCTAGGTTGGGATGCTGCACTAGGTTGGGATGCTGCGCTAGGTTGGGATGCTGCGCTAGGTTGGGATGCTACACTAGGTTGGGATGCTAGCTAGGTTGGGATGCTGCGCTAGGTTGGGATGCTGCGCTAGGTTGGGATGGGATGCTGCGCTAGGTTGGGATGCTGCGCTAGGTTGGGATGCTGCGCTAGGTTGGGATGCTGCGCTAGGTTGGGATGCTGCACTAGGTTGGGATGCTGCACTAGGTTGGGATGCTGCGCTAGGTTGGGATGCTGCACTAGGTTGGGATGCTGCGCTAGGTGCGTCCTGTGTACCACATGAGTTCAATATTTTCAACTTGTGCGTAGCAAAACCGTGCGCTGGTACAAACGGAGGTTCATAAAAGGCAGCGCGCCCTGTTGGATAGTTTTCAGGAAACCAGCCAACAGAATGGGGTGCAAAATGAATATCCACATAACTGTTCTGTGCGTAATTTAGCGTGCCATCATGCAGGACAAACTAGTGATTTGAAATCAGTAGCCTACTCTATATGGGAACAACCAGTTCAGTTTAGTGATCTTGCTCGAGATGAATGTGCCAGAAGGTTAGAAACAAACTAGATGAATGTGCCAGAAGGTTAGAAACAAACTAGATGAATGTGCCAGAAGGTTAGAAAAAAACTAGATGAATGTGCCAGAAGGTTAGAAACAAACTAGATGAATGTGCCAGAAGGTTAGAAACAAACTAGATGAATGTGCCAGAAGGATAGAAACAAACTAGATGAATGTGCCAGAAGGTTAGAAACAAACTAGATGAATGTGCCAGAAGGTTAGAAACAAACTAGATGAATGTGCCAGAAGGATAGAAACAAACTAGATGAATGTGCCAGAAGGTTAGAAAAAAACTAGATGAATGTGCCAGAAGGATAGAAAAAAACTAGATGAATTCCTGTAATGCGGCCTTGTGTGCAGCCGATGAAACCAGTAGGTCCATATGAGAATAACTTTCATCTGTTTTAATTATTAGCTTTGGTCAAACAGGTCAAAAATGATCTTCTCCATGCTGCAAACCGTACTGCAGCCTTGCGAAGCGGATGTGCATCAAGTATGGAAGATGCGGTCTAGACATCTGACAAAAACAACATAGGGCAAAACGCATCTGGTGGACATATGGTGGAAGAAGTGAGTGATCAGGTTTGTGTGTGTATGTGTGCATGTGTGTGTAAAGTCGATTATAACACATCCTCATTTCTAACCTAAAAGCTCTTGTTAGTTTGGCGGGGGTAACCAGTGTCCTGTTGTGACCCTCGCGGTCAGGGTGAGAATGGTACAGTCTGTCACATTCCAGACACAGCCTCTGAGAACAGGTAGAGGAAGAGGCGTAGACTTGGGACATACCACAGATGGTACAGGTCTCTACGGGGGGGGTTTAAAGATGATAAGTGTTAGTTTACATATTAATGGGTAAGAATATTCAAAAAAAATATTGGATTAAAAGTGAGATTTGACCTGAAATCGTCAAAGCAATGACCCATATCTTACCCTGTATTCTATCTCTCCTGTGATTGGCTCTGGACGGGTGGCGGTGGTAGATGAGGTCACATGACTGACAGAAAGGAAGAGAACCACAGGGTGGGCAGAGGAGAGAGGGAGTGGCACCGCACAGATTACACCCCCCATCTGAAAGAGAGAGAGAGAGAGAGAGAGAGAGGAGCAATAAACAATACGCAATAAGTTTGACATCCAATGACAGTACAACAGACAGGCAGATGACATATGCTGGTGGGGTTAGAAGACAGACAGGTAGACTCGTACAGGGAGTGGCTGTCTGTCTCACCTGTGGGAGTGGTGGGGGCGTGTCTTAGTCCAGGACTAGCAGCCGGTTTGGGTGGAGGAGATAGCGGCTGGAGGTCTTTCCCCCTGTCCCCATGCTCCTCTCCTGGTGGGATGACCACCGCATCAGACATCAGCTCTGGTTTCTCCTAAAGAGAGCAGAATAGCCCTAATTACAACAGTATCACAGAAAAAGGTAGAAGTAGAAACAGACAAACCGATTAACCACTCGACTGTACGTTGTTACACAGACCTGGTTTGTCTTCGGTAGACTAAGGGATGGGATTATATTGCTGTAGATTTCTGGGTGAGCATGTGTACCCTGACAGACAACAACAACACAGTAACACATAAGAGTTAGCAAGAGATCAAACATGGAAACTCATCTTTGTGGTTATCCTCAAATTGAGAGGTAGAACAATTTAAACATTTTAATTAGATAATAACACTCTTAGATTCTCATATGAACGTTCACCTTGATAAGCATGTCCAGTTCCATGCGCAGGGTCATGACCTCAATGGTTACTGCAGCAACCTTCCCAACGTCTGGATCTGTGACATCATCGGGGAAGCTGAGGCCGTCTGGCTGCTGATTGGTGTAACCGTAGAGAAACAGGACTGACCTGCCACCCTGTAGAAAAGATAGCAGACAGTAGAATAAACCCCCGTTGACTCAAATTAGTGAAAAAGTAAACTCAAATGCTTTAAAAATCACTGGGTACCCACTGCCATAGGTCTATGTCTATGACCCATATGGCTTTTTAAACATCGCTTATTGATCCACTCCCTTTTTGAACAATCTGACTATTTGTAGTGAAAACAATAGACTCTAATCTGTCCTATGCACAAGGAAGTCAATAATGATCTTGTAATAATAAGATAAGGGCAGTAAGTTCCTGATAGGAACTTAGGAACTATGTTAACTAACCTTCAGACGAGCTTCAATGCCATTACAACTCTCCTTCCGTTGCCTCCAACTGCTCTTAAATGCAAGTAAAACTAAATGCATGCTCTTCAACCGATCGCTGCCCGCACCTGCCCGCCCGCCTAGCATCACTACTCTGGACGGCTCTGACTTAGAATATGTGGACAACTACAAATACCTAGGCGTCTGGTTAGACTGTAAACTCTCCTTCCAGACTCATATTAAGCATCTCCAATCCAAAATTAAATCTAGAATCGGCTTCCTATTTCGCAACAAAGCATCCTTCACTCATGCTGCCAAACATACCCTCGTAAAACTGACCATCCTACCGATCCTCAACTTCGGCGATGTCATTTATAAAATAGCCTCCAACACTCTACTCAGCAAAGTGGATGTAGTCTATCACAGTGCCATCTGTTTCGTCACCGAAGCCCCATATACTACCCACCACTGCGACCTGTATGCTCTCGTTGGCTGGCCCTCGCTTCATATTCGTCGCCAAACCCACTGGCTCCAGGTCATCTATAAGTCTTTGCTAGGTAAAGCCCCGCCTTATCTCAGCTCACTGGTCACCATAGCAGCACCCACCCGTAGCACGCGCTCCAGCAGGAATATTTCACTGGTCACCCCCAAAGCCAATTCCTCTTTGGCCGCCTTTCCTTACAGTTCTCTGCTGCCAATGACTGGAACGAATTGCAAAAATCACTGAAGCTGGAGACTCATATCTCCATCACTAACTTTAAGCATCAGCTATCAGAGCAGCTTACAGATCATTGCACCCTTACATAGCCCATCTGTAAATAGCCAATCCAACTACCTCATCCCCATATTGTTATTTTAAAAATGTTTTGTTTTTTTGCTCGTTTGCACCCCAGTATCTTTACTTGCACATTCATATTCTGCACATCTATCACTCCAGTGTTTATTTGCGAAATTGTAATTATTTCGCTACTACGGCCTGTTTATTGCCTTACCTCCCTATTCTTACTTAATTTGCACACACTGTATATAGACTTTTCTATTGTGTTATTGACTGTACGTTTGTTTATCCCATGTGTAACTCTGTGTTGTTTGTGTCACACTGCTTTGCTTTATCTTGGCCAGGTCGCAGTTGTAAATGAGAACTTGTTCTCAACTGGCCTACCTGGTTAAATAAAGGTGAGAAAAAAAAGAAATACATTGGGTTTAGAGAGGCCTGTCGCCCTCCTTTACCTTGATGGCGTCCACGGTAGCCCTGAATACTGGGTTGTTGTGCTTGACGCTGCGCCAGTACCTGGGCCTGCTGGGGCTGGTCAGGTTACAGCCATACTTCTCCAGGATGCTCAAGGCTTTAAAGAGCCGTCCCAAAGACTCTAGGACCTGATGGAGGGAGGAGAGGAGAGGTGGGGGAGAAGGGATCAGGAGGGCAGAGGGGTTAACAAGAAAATCTGAAGGTGCAAGGCGTACAGTAAAGACAAAAATACATTTAGGGGGCAACTGGATTGGACAGAATATAAAACCTCACCTCTTCCCTGCTGTGCCCTGCTATGTTCTGTGTCACCATGGTCTGTGCTGTGATGTGGTGAAACTTGTCAGACAGGGACAGGGGAACATTGGCCATGAACTGGACATCAGCCTTCAATGCCTGGGCAGAGCCTGAATAGGACAGGAGGGACTCAGCTCTCCTCCGCACCTCCTCGAAAGGGACAGGCTGGGTACTCATCATTCACACACTGGGGGGATAGAGATAAATAATGACAGTAGGTCAACTCAGGGACGGGATTGTTGACTGATGTGCAGTAGGTAGGCCTACCGTCATTTCTTATGTATCTGGGTGTAACGTTACCGTCTAGTTACTCTGTCTACTGTGAACATGGATATCTCCAAGGTAGCTCAAATGGTAGAACGCTCGCCAGGGTAACGTTTCTAATATAAGTAGTTCTGTCTGGATAACAGCTTCTGCTAAATGGCTCAAATGTAAGTACATTGAAGTTTCAACTTTTATCTCAAAATGACACGTGACTCTAGATAGCTGTAAACTTTACAGTTAGCTAGCTGTAGTAGTGCATGTTCTGAAATTGAAGTGGCACATTGAGCTGGCTGGCAAGTCAATTCGTAATTATGCTCTAGCTAATGTATGACTGGCTAGCAAGGCGACATCGAAAGTTTATCATGACAGCCAGATCAGTGCCACTGCTTGCCTTACCTTTATCTTCTGCGTTTCCAGATGTATTTCGTGATCCAAGTCCTTATGAATCAAACTGACTGTTATAACAAGGCAAAATGTAGCTACATTTATAGTATCACGTCCGTCTTCTGAAGCATGTCTCCAAAAGCACAGCTAGCTAAAGTCACAACAACAGTGAAAATGTAGTTGACGCGGAAGTTGTTATCGAGAGGAGCGATGTAGAATAAACCTTGATGTACACTACCCTCTAGCGGTATTATAAATAATAGCAGTTACTGTAGTTACGCTTACTACAGTTAAAAACATTGTTATTATTACATTGTTATAAATCAATCATTCACTCAATCATGAAAGCCACAAACTGCAGTTCACGTGTCTTCTTGGAACTGAACACAGAACACTGTCTTGGAAACAGTACTTTTCATGGTTGGACTGCTTTCATTCATTATTCATAGTATTAGAAATAACTTAAAAGACCAGTTCAACTCTTCTGTGTGTAAGCTTTTTTAATCATCTAAGGCTTAGATGATGCGAAATGAGTTTGACACCCCTGATCTAAGCACAACATTTGCTCAATGTACAACGTTCAAAGATTGTACTTTCTCTGGTTTACCACTAGAGGAGGCAACTGCTATTTTAATCATTAATAGTGCCCTTTCATCGTGATCTGGCAAGAAGAACCCACAAGACACAAGAAGAGTGTGATTGAAGTTTTTGCAATGACAATGATATGGTCACTGACTAGGTGACCCATACGGTAGTGGTCAGTATCAGGGCTTGAGCCATAACAACAAAATTACCTTTCTTCAGGCGAGGGCCTTTATGTGATATCTAATATCTAACTCAGGCCTGTACTGACATACACTATATGACCAAAAGTATGTGGACAACTGCTTGTCGAACATCTCATTCCAATATCATAGGCATTAATATGGAGTTGGTCCCCCCTTTTCTGCTATAACAGCCTCCACTCTTCTGGGAAGGCTTTCCACTAGATGTTGGAACATTGCTGCGGGGACTTGCTTCCATTCATCCACAAGAGCATTAGTGAGGTCGGGCACTGATGTTAGGCGATTATGCCTGGCTCGCAGTCGGTGTTCCAATTCATCCCAAAGGTGTTTGATGGTGTTGCGGTCAGGGCTCTGTGCAGGCCAGTCAAGTTCTTCCACACCGATCTCGACAAACCATTTCTGTATGGACCTCACTTTGTGCATGGGGGCATTGTCATGCTGAAACTGTTGCCACAAAGTTGGAAACACAGAATCGTCTAGAATGTCATTGTATGCTGTAGTGTTAAGATTTCCCTTCACTGGAAGGGGCCTATCCCGAACCATGAAAAACAGCCACAGACCATTATTCCTCCTCCAACAAACTTTATAGTCGGCACTATGCATTGGGGCAGGTAGCGTTCTCCTGGCATCTGCCAAACCCAGATTTGTCCGTCGGACTGCCAGATGGTGAAGAGCCGTTCATCACTCCAGAGAACGAGTTTCCACTGCTCCAGAGTCCAATGGCGGTGAGCTTTACACCAGTCCAACTGACGCTTGGCATTGAGCATGGTTTTCTTAGGCTTGTGTGCGACTGCTCGGCCATGGAAACCCATTTCATGAAGCTCCCGACAAACAGTTATTGTGCTGATGTTGCTTCCAGAGGCAGTTTGGAACTCGGTAGTGAGAGTTGCAACTGCGGACAGACGGTTTTTACATGCTAGTCGCTTCAACACTCGGCGGTCCCGTTCTGTGAGCTTGTGTGGCCTAATCACTTCGCGGCTGAGCTATTATTTCTTCTAGACATTTCCACTTCACAATAGCAGCACTTACAGTTGACCAGGGCAGCTTTAGCAGGGCAGAAATTTGACAAACTGACTTGTTGAAAAGGTGGCATCCAATGATTGTGCCATGTTGAAAGTCACTGAGCTGTTCAGTAAGGGCATTCTACTGCCAATGTTGTCTATGGAGATTGCATGGCTGTGTACTCGATTTTATACACCTGTCAGCAAAGGGTGTGGCTGAAATAGCGGAATCCATTCATTTGAAGGGGTGTCCACATACAGTGTATGTTTGTGTATATAATGTATCAGGGTCTGAATGGCATCCACGGGGAACTGGTGACAGGGTGAGAGAGAGAGAGAGAGAGAGAGAGAGAGAGAGAGAGAGAGAGAGAGAGAGACGAGAGAAGAGAGACGAGAGACAGAGAGACGAGAGACAGAGAGACGAGAGACAGAGAGACAGAGAGAGAGAGTAGAACTAATGCCAATGCAGGTCAATTTCAGAATCCAGGCAGTTCCTGTCCTATGACATTGCACTAGTTATCATAGAGTATTAGACTTTGCACTAGTTATCATAGAGTATTAATCGTGTGTTGATGCTGCTGGCGACTTGCCAAAAAGTGCCAGTAGTGCCATTGAAGATAAGATGCCTATCAATTCAAATCACTTCAATTCAAGGAGCTTTATTGGCATGGGAAACATATGTTAACATTGCCAAAGCAAGTGAGGTAGATAATATACAAAAGTTAAATAAACAATAAAAATTAACAGTTAACATTGCACTCACAGAAGTTCCAAGAGAATAAAGACATTACAAATGTCATATTATGTATATATACAGTGTTGTAACGATTTACAAATGGTTGAAGTACAAAAGGGAAAATAAATAAGCATAAATATGGGTTATATTTACAATGGCGTTTGTTCTTCACTGGTTCACCTTTTCTTGTGGCAACAGGTCACAAATCTTGCTGCTGTGATGGCACACTGTGGTATTTCACCCAGTAGATATGGGAGTTTATCAAAATCGGGTTTGTTTTCAAATTCTTTGTGGATCTGTGTAATCTGAGGGAAATATGTGTCTCCAATATGGTTTTACATTGGGCAGGAGGTTGCTAAGTGCAGCTCAGTTTCCACCTCATTTTGTAGGCAGTGTGCACATAGCTTGTCTTCTCTTGAGAGCCAGATCTGGCTACGGCGGTCATTCTCAATAGCAGGGCTATGCTCACTGAGTCTGTACATAGTCAAAGATTTCCTTAAGTTTGGGTCAGTCACAGTGGTCAGGTTTTCTGCCACTGTGTACTCTCTGTTTAGGGCCAAATAGCATTCTAGTTTGCTCTGTTTTTTTGTTAATTCTTTCCAATTTGTCAAGTAATTATCTTTTTGTTTTCTAATGATTTGGTTGGGTCTAATTGTGTTGCTGTCCTTTGGTTCTGTGGGGTCTGTTTGTGTTTGTGAACAGAGCCCCAGGACCAGCTTGCTTAGGGGACTCTTGTTCAGGTTCATCTCTCTGTAGGTGATGGCTTTGTTATGGAAGGTTTGGGAATCGCTTCCTTTTAGGTGGCTGTATAATTTAACGTCTCTTTTCTGGATTTTTATAATTAGCGGGTATCGGCCTAATTCTGCTCTGCATGCATTATTTGGTGTTCTACCTTGTACACTGAGGAT
Source organism: Salvelinus fontinalis (assembly GCF_029448725.1). NCBI lineage: Eukaryota > Metazoa > Chordata > Actinopteri > Salmoniformes > Salmonidae > Salvelinus > Salvelinus fontinalis. The sequence continues at coordinate 31,368,605 of NC_074689.1, forward strand.
ATTTTTGCAGAATTCTGCATGCAGAGTCTCAATTTGGTGTTTGTCCCATTTTGTGAATTCTTGGTTGGTGAGCGGACCCCAGACCTCACAACCATAAAGGGCAATGGGTTCTATAACTGATTCAAGTATTTTTAGCCAGATCCTAATTGGTATGTTGAATTTTATGTTCCTTTTGATGGCACAGAATGCCCTTCTTGCCTTGTCTCTCAGATCGTTCACAGCTCTGTGGAATTTACCTGTGGCGCTGATGTTTAGGCCAAGGTATACAGTATATAGTTTTTTGTGTGCTCTAGGGCAACAGTGTCTAGATTAATTTGTATTTGTGGTCCTGGCGACTGGACCTTTTTTGGAACACCATAATTTTGGTCTTACTGAGATTTACTGTCAGGGCCCAGGTCTGGCAGAATCTGTGCAGAAGATCTAGGTGCTGCTGTAGGCCCTCCTTGGTTGGTGGCAGAAGCACCAGATCATCAGCAAACAGTAGACATTTGACTTCAGATTCTAGCAGGGTGAGGCCGGGTGCTGCAGACTGTTCTAGTGCCCTCGGCAATTCGTTGATATATATGTTGAAGAGGGTGGGGCTTAAGCTGCATCTCTGTCTCACCCCATGGCCCTTGGGAAGAAATTTGTGTGTTTTTGGCCTATTTCAACCGCACACTTGTTGTTTGTGTACATGGATTTTATAATGTCGTATGTTTTTCCTCCAACGCCACTTTCCATCAATTTGTCATGCCAAATTGAGTTGAAGGCTTTTTTGAAATCAACAAAGCATGAGAAGACTTTGCCTTTGTTTCGGTTTGTTTGTTTGTCAATTAGGGTGTGAAGATTTACGTGGACTGGCGTATGATAATTTGGTAATAAGCCAATTTGACATTTGCTCAGTACATTG